>NC_091173.1:13329999-13397499 GCF_040958095.1 Procambarus clarkii
ATATCTCCACAATAAGGGCAAGGCAACAACAGGAATCAGAAAGAGAAAACAATTTAGAAGTTGATATAATTCCAACACTAAGACCAGGGGGTGGGGGGCAAAGTCTGTGTATTCCATATTTGCATTTCGTTTTTCTTTTATTTCTTTCGTGATTTTTTATTTTATTTTATTTTTTGTTAGTAAGTGCAAAAGGCAAGATCTTCTTGCTCTAAATTCAGCCGGTCCACTCACTCCCACTCTCAAAGAAACACCTTTCCCCCTTCCTTCACACTCCCAAAACAAATCCCACTTGCCCACTCTAAAGCCTCCCTCTACTCCCAAGACAAGACCCCCGTCCACTCACAACGCATAAAATGCCCTCCCAGGCATTGTGTCCGCAGGCCGCAAGACACAAGGGTCCACGTGCATAAGTAACCACACACTTGAGTAGAGAAGTACTTACGCAACCGCGTATTTAAGTGGCGCTGGGTGTTTAAGACCGCATGTATACATTATTTACCACAAGCTCAGCGTCAACAACAACAACAACTACTGTACCATGAGTAACCAGATGCTATTACTCGTTTTAATTGTCATTTCGTTTACATTTATCGTCTGATGGAAGGATGTCGATTTTTTAAATTTATGAACTGATGTGAGAATGTTTTTATTCGTGGCAGTTTCTTATTTTCTTCATTGTTTTCTTTATTCTTAAATAAGGCGCCTGGTCGACAAATCGAGCGAATTTAAGTTTTATGTAAGAGAAAAATATTTCTGGAAAAATATCCAGAAAAAATATTTATAAAAACTTCCGTTATATTATATCCTACAAGTGCCCGTTTGGCAATTTTTCTGATGCTCTTAGCCTTTGAAATTCAGAACAAATATTATGAGTGAAATTTATTATCATGATACTTGATAGGAAGTAAAGTTATTTAATAGTCAATGTCTCAAATCTCAACTCCAATGTCTCAAATCCATCTTTGAACTCTTTGTAATTTTCTGATGTTTACACCTAAACATAACAAATTAATTCACGAAGGAATAACATCCTTCTATCAGAGGGAAATCGCCCACATATACCCAACAGCGTAAGGTATTCGCTTATCGCTAACCACTCAAACTTGGGATAGATATAAACTTAATTGTGACAAAATACCACACAAGAATGAGTGATGTGTATAAAGATGGTGCAGGTCTACAGGAATAAAAACAACTAGTTAGCAGGGAGACCTCTAGCCTTCCCCATGTAACGAAGCTTGTCATTATTAAGCAAGTGCTATTTCAAAGAGATGACTTGTAAACAAAAATTAGATTCTGTTGAAATCAGATTCTTGTTACATGAGCTGTGTGTGTTGTAAGTAATTTTGATCCACGCTAGCCCTAAATTTGTTAATGTAAATTAGGTTATTCCTTGATTTTTTGTAGTTATCCTTCGAATTGTATGCCATTCTAAATATATCTCACTGACTTTCTGCTTTAATATATTTTTATCTGTTGATGGTACCTTGCCAGAACAAATAATTTATATTTAATTTATTCATTCATTATGTCATGATGAGCCTAGCCGTTGTTATTATACAGTGTATAATATATTATTTGAATGGTAAATATTACTGTTATTATACTGCAAAGTGATTACCAGATAGTTAAGAGTAAATATGTAAACCTTCTGTAAGACCTAAACAGAAAAGTACAAAAGCAACCAGTGGTTTAGGGTTATGTCTAGAGGCAAAATGGAAAAGTAAGCAGTCATGGAAAAGATACAGTAAGAACAGAAGAGCCACAATAACTACATACAATAATGGAATAATTATGTAATAATTAGAAAATGGAGAAATAAGTAGCATGAAAATGATACAGTTTCCAAGACATAAGACCGACCTAAGCTTCTGCATATCCACATCAGAAGGAAAAATCTCCTAGTAGATCTGGAGTAACAGAGTAACCAGTGAACGACTAGGTAAAATTGAATTGACGGCAGGGGAAGTGAATAGGTACCTGAAGTAGCTGGATAGAACGAAAGCTGGGGGATCAGACAAACTCATAAGTAATTAAGCTAAGATTGGGAGTCTTCCTCGCGATTAGTAACAAGTGTGTGTGTGAGTAGCTCAAGACCGAACGGGAGTGGACCCTGACACAGGCAAGAGCATGTGGGTCGAGATAACATTGTGCCATATAATGGTGAGTATAAGAAGGTAATGTATCGACTGATCGAACTGAACGTAAGACTAGACCAAATATCCCCAATAGCGTATACGGTGCACGCTATACGGCAAACATGGCAATGTTTGCAGATGATAAAAGTCTAATGAGTAGGGTTGCGGCTGAAGATTGCATTATACAAGAGGGGAGGACCTAAAGAACAGACGCCCTTGATTAGATAAATGGCTACTAGAGTTTAATTTCAACAAATGTAAATAACAATGTTTGGTAGTAGAAATGAAGAATATAAGAGGAAGCCAGAATATAAGAGGAAGCTTCTCCAAGAGATAAGGAAGGAGAAGAATTTGAGAGGGGAGAGTGGGGGGGTGGACACAAGGTCAGCATAAATGTCAGAGGCACATATAGATAGAACAACGTCGGCATTATATCCAAAATAGACCTAAATATTGCATTTACAACCCTAAGCAAATATTCATTAAGAAAGATCAGTATACACAGCTTAGGTCAAGCCAGCGCCAGAATATACAGCACAAGCGTGAACTCCCACCCTTGTGAAACGCAAGAAGAAAATACATAAAATTCAAAGATTTGTTACGAGAATAGAAAACAAGTTTAGAGTTTAGTTATCATAATGGATTGTGCAAACTCTACCTAACTATACTAGAAGAAAAATATGAACACAACGTTTAAGGTACTAAGATAAATATATGATGAATGGTGGAATGAATGAACACAGTTGGATTCTGGAAACACGTAAGTCTCAGAAACGTAAGGAAATATTCGAGGAGCAACCTGTTCCAGGAAGAGGGGACATGGGGGAAAGGACCAGAACAAAGGGACACGAGAGGTTGGCTCAGGGCGAGGGACTGCAAGCAAGAGATATTTTTTGATTACATTACAGATCTTTTTTAAGAAAAAGCATAAAGTAACACAACAGTTAAAGAGGCGAACACCTACTCCATACATAAATTCAAATGTCATTACAACCGAAAACAAATGTTTAATATTGCATTACACCGGTTGATTAATGTTTGAAGAAGGGCCCAAGAACACTCAGGGTAAATACAAACAAATACTGGATTTTTTCTTAAATGCCAACATTGCTCCGATATCTTGCCAATAGATAATCTTGCATCATCATTTGTTTCACAACTTACTTTGCGTGGTGTTGAACGAGTCCAGGGGCGTAGATGTTTCTCCGGCCCCCAGATAAAAGCCCCCCCCCCCACCACACTAGGTATATTTAGCGACAACCATATTGTTGTCGTGCGTGATACAGCGGCAGGAAATAATACTTCAAGAAAGGTTCCTTTTAATGACGTTCAAACGAAATTATTATCGTACTAATATGGGTTGAGAAGAACAAAGGGAGTTGCAAAAGTTCTCATTGTGCAATTAATCACCAGGTGCGCTTGCAGTCTGCATTTGTGCAAAGACCACTCCGGCGCATTGAATATGGAGTTGGTAATTAAGTCTGGCATTGTCGGATGACTGTGTAACCATCTTTGTCAGCATGATAACAACAGGAGGTATTAAGATTCATCCGGATACATGACGTCACCGTCACCTGACACAAACCCCAACAGTATCCTGCATCATGATTACTCAGATATGTGACGCCGCTTCAGTAATGAAGTGCCGAGATGTCTTGTGTGTCCTGCGATATCTAAACTACGAGGTTTCTTCTGGTCTTGAAATCTTCAAGGGGGAGATAGCGTTGGAAAATTCATAATATAATCATTAATAAATAATATATACCGATTTATTTTTAAATATTTATGCTTGACAAACGCGCACGCACAATTACACACATACACACACACACAAATAGTAAGACAGGTGAGAAGATCTAGTGCAAAAGCAGAGTAAGGAAGGCGTCTTCTTTAACTTGCAGAGGTCGCTTTCACCCCATTTTGTAACCCGGGCGCCTAATAACACACTCGGCACACATGTGTTGTATCAAGTCTGTATCTTAATTACATGTACATGTTGGAAAATTCATGTTAGATTATAATGATTTATTCTAAAATCGTGTTCTAATATTACATGATCCGACTGCTGAAGGTCTGGTTAGCCTCTTTTCTATATTTTATAACATTATATTTCTGTGTCATTGTTTTGTTAGTTATTTGGTTTCTGCTTTAAGTTTCGTTATTTTTTTCAGAATATTATTTATTCTCTCTCTCTCTCTCTCTCTCTCTCTCTCTCTCTCTCTCTCTCTCTCTCTCTCTCTCTCTCTCTCTCTCTCTCTCTCTCTCTCTCTCTCTCTCTCTCTCACTCAAACACACACACACACACACACACACAGGACCTCACGGATGAGTAGACAGCGCTGCTAGGAGAGTCGTAGTCAAAAAAGGGGCCCGGGTTTGATTCCCGGCCGAGGAGAAATAAATTGGCCGAGTCTCACCCTGATGTCCTGTTCACCTAGAAGTAAATAGGTACCTGGGAGATAGATAGTTGCTTCGGGTTGCTTCCTAGGGATGTGTGTGTGTGTGTGTATGAGTGTTAGTAAGAAAAATTTGCAGTAGACATAATAGAGGAAAAATATATTGATTAGAAAGGCAGGGTCCAAGAGCTAATAGCTCGACTCTGCAGGCACAAATAGTAAATGCAAATAGTAAATACACATACAGAAAAAAAAACTTTCTCCATTCTAAACTACATTCTGATCACTCCTTATCCTCCTCCCTCCATCCTGCCCTCCACCTTCCTGCCCTCCACCTTCCTGCCCTCCACCCTCCTGCCCTCCACCCTCCTGCCCTCCACCTTCCTGCCCTCCACCTTCCTGCCCTCCACCTTCCTGCCCTCCACCCTCCTGCCCTCCACCCTCCTGCCCTCCACCCTCCTGCCCTCCACCCTCCTGCCCTCCACCTTCCTGCCCTCCACCTTCCTGCCCTCCACCCTCCTGCCCTCCACACAGGAAGCTGTCTTCCCCTGCTCCATAACTCACCTGGGCGCCACGTAAACACACGCCCGCCGTGAGAGTGGTGAGACCCATCCCGTGTTTAGCATAACATTATTCCCTGCAACTTCCGCCCCCAAATTTGGTTACCTGGTGTCTTGACACCATCTTGGTGCCCACCTGAGAGTTTCTTAATTGGCTTATGAGGGCAGTGGCATGGGGGATTTTATATTTAGCTTTTACAGTTCCTGTTATCATAAAATATTACTGTTATTGCAAGTATTTCAACTATAATTTGAACAAATTCTGTTATTATTCAGGATTATTAGAATTAGAATAATTCTACTTAACAACAACTACTCTTTAATAATTACTGTTTCACTACAAGGACTATACTGCGAAGGCTTCTTGTTCCTATTGCTGCACCTGGACTGCTATAACAGCTGTTACTACAACTATACAAACTCACTACTCACTACTCACTGTTATACAAACTCACTACTACTACTACTACTACTACTACTACTACTACTACTACTACTACTACTACTACTACTACTACTACTGCTGCTGCTGCTGCTGCTGTTTCTTAAGAGCATCGTGAAGCATTATTACTATGCAATTAATAATTGTTATAATTGAAAGAACTAATTCCGTTTCGCGTCTTAATAATACAGGCTTGGCGAGAGGTCTGGACTGTTGAGTGAGGGATAATACTGGTTTGTCGTGAGGTTTGAAATGTTGAGTGGGGAATAATATTGGCATGGGGTCACTTTGGGACAATGTTAAATATGAACATGAAGACTTGGTTGTTGAGTGACGATAATGCTTCGCCGTATATATTTAGTATAATAACTGGCCGACTCCTCGCAGTGTTCAAGAGAGAACTCAATAAACCCCTTGCAGTGCGTGCAAGTATAATTAGAGATAACTTTTACTTTACTTTTCAGGTCATTATTGTGAGCGTCTTTGCAGATGTCATCCTTAAGAACATTGTATTGAGAGATTTTAATCTAGAACAAATGTAAAGATAACCGAGTTAATTATAATATTAATACGAGGTCGTAGTTCCAAAAGTCAGTCAAAACGATGGATAAGTGTATGTACAACAAATACAATAGTTTAAATAAATTTAAGACTTTTTTAGAACTGTCTTTACCTGGTGATTTTAGACTTGTTTCAGAACAGCAGAATCAACTAGGCTAAACTAGTCACAGGCATATGAACTAGAATTAGGAGGCTACGTTCACTATCCTTGTAATTAAATATTTCAGTTGTTTAATCAAAAACACTTATTATTGGTTCCTATAATATTTATCACAGGAATCTCATATCCATACGCAACATTCAATCGTATCGTCGGTACTACATCGGGTCAGCCGTTCAGTGTAACACCATTGTGTACTGAGAAATATTAAAGTATGCACCATTTTCCTGTAATCAAACACTGATAAGCTACAGATATATATGACGCAGACAAATGCCATGTATGATACAGGTAAATGATACAAAAATAATTGATAAACAGGAAACAAACATGGTACAGATAGCTACGACAGACAAATATTGAGCAGATAAAGGTGTCAGACGTATATGATAAAGACAAATATGTAATGGTTATGGAGTACTGGTAATATTAACGTTGTACCAGGCATCATTCCACCAAAAACTAATCCAAGAATATAATAATAAATAACAATAATAAATAGAACATATATGGAATTAAAATGTAAGTCAGCACGTCCCGCCTCTCTCTCTCTCTCTCTCTCTCTCTCTCTCTCTCTCTCTCTCTCTCTCTCTCTCTCTCTCTCTCTCTCTCTCTCTCTCTCTCTCTCTCTCTCTCTCTCTCTCACCCCCTCACTCCGCATTACCTCTATAAGTTTTTCCGTGGAACACAACCCACTAATCGGTTTTGCTCCTAGATCACCAATTACTGCTGGGTGAACAGGAGCGAACAGTTACCGACAGATTACCAGTCAATCCTCCTCAAGTACTCACCATTCCTAGAATGCAGGCCCAAAAAAATTTCAAAGTCCCGGGTACCTGTTTACTGCTAGGTATACCGAGGTATGTTCACACACACACACACACACACACACACACACACACACACACACACACACACACACACACACACACACACATACAAATACAAAGTTAACTAACAAGTGCTGTCGGGTGTTGGGTAAAGGTTTCACGACTTCAAAAATTTTTGTACATTAATTTGTGGTCTAGTGGTTAAAGTACTGGTTAGCCTAAGTTACATGTTGCTCCTGGCTGTCTGGGTTCGAATCGTTTTGGGGTGTGGAGTTTTCGGTTGCATATTGGCTCGGTTGCGTAGCACATTTAGTAGGTTACGGGGTGGAATGAAAAGCATGATCTATATAGATTGTAGTGGGGTGGTGATTGGTTCTGGAGGCTTTAGAATAGTGAAGAGAATTCCTGATTATGCGGTGGGTAAGGTGAGGAGTTGGATGGGTGAGTGTTGTAAACGTCATCATGAAAACAGCGTTTTGACACAGCCCCGCTCCTGTGCCGGGTAAGTTCACAACGGGCTCACCATAGCCCGTGCTACTTGGAACTTTTTGTTCCAAGTTATCTTGAGCTATCTTGAGATGATTTCGGGGCTTTTTTTTTTAGTGTCCCCGCGGCCCGGTCCTCGACCAGGCCTCCACCCCCAGGAAGCAGCCCGTGGCAGCTGACTAACACCCAGGTACCTATTTTACTGCTAAGTAACAGGGGCATAGGGTGAAAGAAACTCTGCCCATTGTTTCTCGCCGGCGCCCGGGATCGAACCCGGGACCACAGGATCACAAGTCCAGCGTGCTGTCCGCTCGGCCGACCGGCTCCAAGTTGGCGGATCTTAAACAACAACATCGTTCTGAGCGTCCGTAGGCCATAGTTATCGCCAATGGTGAAGTATCACTGATGAAGACAAAAGGAAGTCATCAGTGTGAGAGGTGGATGTCTCTATAATAGACAGTCGGTGAGCTGGTTCATGTCGATTTGATTTGTTCCGAGCCATTCTGTCTGTACTCGTTTCAATTATCATGACTGGATGATGATTATATTTACACACTTCAAGTGTGCTGACTTGTTGGGCGCCGTTAGACGTAGATGTTCATTATATGGTCGTCGCTCTCATCTCCAGAGGGTCAGTGAGTACCCATCTATTTGTACTCACCTATTTATGTGGTTGGTGGTGTGTGTGTGTGTGTGTGTGTGTGTGTGTGTGTGTGTGTGTGTGTGTGTGTGTGTGTGTGTGTGTGAGTGCGTGTGCATGTTTGCGCATTTGAATGCGTGCGTGCGTGCAAGCTCGCGCATATTTTGCATCACTGGTATCTTGGGATGAAGAAAGGGATGAGTCTCATCTCCACAATGCATCTGAATTTTTATAATTGCACTTATGTAGTTGGAACTGTGGGGGTTGAGTTTTTATCTCTTGACCGCACTTCTCAATCCTCAGTCGTATGGTGCATTGGTTCCCGAGCCTTTAGTCCTCTCATATCTACAGCTAAGCTGTGTGTAGAGTTTGCCTCCACTACTTCTTTGTATATTCCATTTCTTTACTATTCTGACAGAGAATAAAACAGTAAATTATTTTTATTAATTTGAGCATACTTTCCATCAGCGTCCTTTTGTTTGTGTACAATTTATTACAAAAACGTTCGACCTATATAACCTGCCAATAATACATTTGGTAATCATATCTCCCTTAGTGCTAACACTTATTCTCTTGCGACGTGAGTTTTTTTTATCTGTTTTTCGAATTAATCTAATGGCATACATCGGGATTTTCTTTAGCTTCGTTTTGTGTTTGAAAAAAAAAACTCAACGAATTGGCATTTTGGCATTTTACTGGCATTTTAGAATTGGTGTTTATTATTATTATTAACATCTTTATTGACAAAACTAATTACAATTTTGCCAAATCTGAGGATTTTGATATAGCCTTATTAAAGTGAGGATAATGTTGGTATTCACTGTCACGCAGGACAGAGGGTCATACATAAGACAATAGGTCTAAACTGTAGGCTGAAGTACAGCTGATGATATCCATCTGATGTGGGCTTCTGGACAGGTTTAGTATGATATTAACTGTAAGTTATTTGTATCTGTAAGAGTCTAGAAGGGTTTCTTCTCGTTTTGATAACTTGTGTTTGGCCTCATGTTTTTTAGCACGAATCCTCGTTACTTCGGTTAATCCTCACTTACTTCGGTTAAATTCTAGCAACCTCTTGTTGGATTATTTTTTTCTGTTTGTCCGGGTTATCTGTAATTTCTTGCAGTCTTTCACTCCTCGTAATTGTTACATTATTATAAATCACAGAGTGAAAGTGATCTTTCTTTAGGAAGATCACTCACCCATATTAGGAACAAGTTATGCCCTGGTACTGATCCCTGCGACACACCTTTCTAACTCTTTGTATGGTACTTAGATGCTTCTTTATCCACAGTCATTCCTGCCTGTTTGTCTAACTTTAACTTGTGTACTAGTCTCATGTAGGGTATTGTGGCTATGGTTTTTTTTATAGTCCAAAAATATGTCTTGTTTGATTTTTGTCGTGGTTAGATAAGGTTTGCCGTCTCTGAACCCAGCTGGTGACGCTTTTCAAAGTCTTCTCTCCATATATTCTGCTAGCCTCTCAGTGGACCCCCTGTGTCTCTACCATTTTGTGTAAAAGCACTACATTGCAGGCGATGAGTCACAATAACGTGACTGAAGTATGTTGACCAGACTACACACTAGAAGGTGAAGGGACGACGACGACGTTTCGGTCCGTCCTGCACCATTCTCAAGTCGATTGTGAGAATGGTCCAGGACGGACCGAAACGTCGTCGTCCCTTCACCTTTTAGTGTGTGGTTTGGTCATCAATAAGCACTACATTGGCTGTGTTCCAACGTTTTAGTAGTTTTTTCTCTTTCCAGTGACGTTATATATCGTTGAAAGCGGCCCACGTAGGACTTCTGTTCTTTTAGTATGAGATTCCGCCTGGTCTACCAGTTTTAGTTGTGCCCTGTTCCATGTGGGGCCACTTTACTTTATCTGCATAACCTCAAAGCCTTCCAGTACCGCTTCGTTTGAAACTTCACCAAATTCACGTATTTTACTTGCTCTATTATGAAAACTTAGGATCAACATACCTGTGAAATTTCTAACGGAAACACTGGTGTGTGTATAGAAAGTATATGCAACCTGGATGGGGTTACTGCATTATTATCTAGTTCTTGTATAATGAGAACCTCGGTTATTTTTCACGAGGAAAAAAATAATATTTTGATGATCCATCATACCTTGAAATCACAAGATTTAAGGTAATTAAAATAAAAGTCTAAGCAACAATTATAGACGAATCGAGTGAAATAAAGTAAATTATTAGTTCTGCATTGAAAAAGACTATAATATCATGGTTGAGGAATCTAAATGAAGTTTATCATGATAAATGTTATTTAATCCACTTAAGATAACCGTATTACAGCACCGAAGATCCTGGGTGAAGAGGCTGGTTATGGAGTTTCTACGAGGCTTCCCGCTGATAAACTCGAGAAATTTGCCTCATTTTCTACTTATGTCGTTATTCTTTATTGCTGTATTTTACGGTCTGTTGACGTGAGTTTCACTGTAGTTTTTACCAAACACGAAAGCGGTGATTAATGTCTATACATTTTTTATTGTACCGCAAAGTGGCATAAGATTATCAGCTGGCCGTGAATGTACGCAAGCAGCAGCGCGTTCTGTTGTTTAGCATTCTGTGCTGAAGAAGTCCAGTTCCTCAGCGAGGTGTGTGTGTGTGTGTGTACGAAAGACGCATTACAGAACACAGTATCCGGAATAGTACTGTTATTCATCTGGCTATATGAGATCAGGATATATATATATATATATATATATATATATATATATATATATATATATATATATATATATATGTGTGTGTGTGTGTGTATGTGTGGGGGGAGGGGGGGCAACAACGAACACATAAACACTGATCCAAGTATGCGGGGAAAACCCCCATGTGAAAAAAAAAAACAGAATCCTTAACGCGTTTTCGGCTCAATTAACTAGCAAAATAGAATGAAGAAAGAAACTGTTGTTGTTGCTATAGATTCAGCTACTTGGAATAAGTTCCAAGTAGCACGGGCTATGGTGAGCCCGTAGTGAACTTACCTGGCACAGGAGCGGTGCGTGAAGAAAGAAAGGTGGTAGGCAGACCTTATACCCGCCAGGGCAGGTCACCTGACCACCAAGATATGGGATGAAACCTACGGATAAAATGGGATGAAAAAGGCGAAGGAAAGGGGCAAATAAGGGTAACTACAAAATAAATATACCGGATAATATATATAAGTGCCGCCAAATGAAAATAAATAAATATATAAATAAATAAATAAACACAGGTTAAATGGATGCTATATTGTATTGACGTGCTATATTGAAGCTTATATATGAGGATCTAATTTGTACATGCTAGGGCTTACATTAAGGCTGCTGTTACATTGTTTGATCAGAGCTGACAGTCACATTTCGTTCAACGAAACCTTTACTTTTAACAATTCATTTCGCCCCTCTGAAGTCGATAGAATGATCACATAAACTGGAATGTAAATACAATGCACTGGAGTGCTGGGCTCAATTATTCGAATCTTTCTTAAAAGGTTTTACTTATGATTGACTATATATATATATTTAGTTTTTCTTATCTTCATTCTCTCCAGTTTTTCATTATTTGTAACAAGTCTTAGTGAGCTAGACTTGCACGGCTTATTCAATGTGCGTTCTAATGCATGCAGTATAAGTGTTGGCATATCTTTTATACTTGACATTTCTAGCTATGAATTCTGGAATTATGACAAACTTTATTACTCATGGCTAGATAATAATTTGTGCATTTAGGGCCACTATTGGCGGCACCATGACTCCTTTCCCTAAGCAATTCATTTTCCAAATATTCTGAATAATAATATTGAGGCCAAAGTGTATAACTTTGCATTTATTAATATCAAAACTCGTTTTCACATTTCCGATCACTTCCTTAGCTTGCATAAGTGCCTCAGAACACAGGCACTCAGTCTTCCAGTTTCTAGATGATTTAATTTATGTTGAAGATGGGGCAGTGAGCCGATCCTTAGAGAATCTCTGTTTGTTATACACAGCCACTGTTCTGATCCCAGGCACTGTGCTATTTATCAACTCTGTACTAAAACAGTTTTCTGTTTGTAAACCAATCCCAGATCCAGCTCTGGAATTTATTCCCTATAGCATTCAGTTAAATCATGTTGACCTCTATGGAATGCTTTCGAAGAATTAACAAAAAAATAGGTACACTGCAGCTATAGTGAATTTTGCTTCTCCGGAGCAGACGAAATAAGACGAACAGTAAATACAAGATCATTGCATATTATCGTCTTGCCTTTGGCTCAGGTACGGGAACTAGCATCACATGAATCAAGTCGAGGCATGAAAAATGTACAAGGAAGCAGCACTTACAAATGAACGATGTCCAATTTCCATAACGTTCTCAGGTGGTCAGGAGCAACAAAAGGTACCAGGATGAACTTCCCTCGTAGCTCCAGGAGCGAGCCTCTAGCCACCCTGTCTCGTGCGTGTATGACATGAGACAGGAAATGGTAAACACTTTCCCAATTTATTGTCTCTGAAAACTTTTTTTTATCGAGTAAAAAAAGGTATCGATCGATCATGTCGTTAGTTGAATGTTGTTTTCTGTCATTTATAATCGTTTGTTTATCGCTTACAGTGCCAACAGCGGGAGCTGGCGTGTCACAAAGCATGTGGTTGAGCATGGCACTGCGGCACTTGTGTGGGGGGGCCCCGGCAAGGGTGTGATGTGCTCTGGGGGTGGCCCAGGATGTCTGGCGTGTTTGGCCATGCTTGTCGGCGGCACCCTCAGACAGAGCTACAAGCTGCAGGAGGTCGGAACCCCTTCAAGAGAACCCCACCTGCAGGGAGGAGGGAGGCACTGGTAAACTAAGGAGGACGTCTTGCAGTGTTTGTTTACAGAGAACACCTTTGGAGGCGGCGCCAATGATCGCTCTCTGTCACTTGCCAGCGGGACGCCTCGCCTGGCTTCCACCTGCGTCTACTGCTGCTGTTATTGCTGCTAATAATGAATACGATGATGCTGTTGTAGTTGCTCATGAAAGCAGAACACAGAAATCCAGGAAAAAATGAAAATATTTTTTTACAAGAATCAAGCAACAGACTTTTTATACCGAGCATTTTGGATGTGAAAATAACATCCAAAGAGACAGAAAGAGAGATTGAAAATATGCAAGTCGCCTGTTTTAGGTTCAAGAAAACAAGCAATTATTTCTACAAAGACAAGTCAGTTTCAATACACAAGTCAGGTGGTTCACGTAAACACAAATCAACAAATGTGAGAAAGTAAGCTGATGCCGATTAATAATTTGAGTCAACTGGAGACTCAAAGTTTGTATTTTGAAGTAATGAAACATTTGCCCATCATCAAAACAAAGTGCCGGAGGTTCACCATGCGTGTATTCAATATATGAACCATGCCAACCGATACAATCTGTATTGGAGGCTATTACTCAAAAGCGGCTTCGTTCATTTACAACCTGTACAGAAATTTACAACCTGTACAGAAATCGTGCTCCCTAAATCAAGTAACCAAACAACTTATTTCTTTTCTAGGACTAAGAATGCAAAAAATCCTATATAAAAGAAAATTTTTATGATACCATATAACAGTTTCATCCTGTCAGGTGTTTGACTGGAAACGGATGTGCTCTCTCTTCGAGAAAGAATTTCTCGAAGAACAGCTACGATTATCAGTAAGATAATTGTTTCCCCTGATCCAGTTCCAGTACGACAGCCCTTGGTGATTGGACTTTGCCAAAACAACGGAAACGCTTGGGCTGCCAGAGCGGGAAAAGTTCTAAACAGACTTCATTTAAATTGCATGATTCTTGATAGAGGTGATCATCCACACCCAAACTACAGTTGTTCCCCACCGTGAATAGGAGCGTACCTTCAAAGTAGTAATAGAAGGTCTTCCGATGAAAAAGGCTGCCTATGATCCCACAATCCTAAGGCGCATCATAGAAAAGCAAATATGCAGTAGCAGGAGCCACCAACATCTTTAAAGACGGATCGGTGGACGCAGAATATGAGTGCTGTCGCTGCTCTTTGCCCGGACAGCGAACAGGCCTATTGGTGACTGGGAGGACCAGTATCATCCACACAAACCGAGCTGTTTGCCATTCAACAGGCATTCGCATCTGTGATTGCACAAAACATTCAAAATGCAATCATACACACAGATTCAAAAGCTGCACTTTAAATATTATGAACGAGCACTGGACAGACAACGTGGAAATCATTACCACCATTTTGTATCTAAAAGCAGTAGCTAAAAGCAAAGAACTCAACATAACACTAAACTCAATCTCCTCCCATGTTGGAATACCATTAAATGAGAAAGCCGATGAAACTGCTAAATTGGCAACTCGTCATCCAGTGATCCACAAAAGAATCCAACAGAGCCTTGAGTACATAACAAAACACCATCACCAAAAAACTCGCGCACCTCAACAAAGCCCATTTACAACAGAGCAGCAGAAGGTTCGCCCTCTGCAATATGGTATCTTCAGGCCACCAAGTTAGACAGGTTAAATAACCCGAAAGGAATCCACAGGGAAATAGCAGTTCGGTTATATACACTACGTCTAGGTTACAGAGGCAACTGAAAAATTAGTGAACCCAGAGATTGGGAATGTATCTTCAATCACAGTCAAATCACAATCACAGAAAAGTCACTACTTCACTATTTCCTGGAATGTGAAGCAACTAACGACCTTAGAAGAGCTTTAAGAGTCCCTGAATCTTGCAGTAACCATCCTGAAGCCATCAACACTGCCACTCGTTTGGTTAAAAAAGGTGTCCAGCAGCGGGACACCCTCATAAATATTGTCAAGCAGTATTATCCCCCGCGATAGCAGCCACATAGTAAGGACTGACGATTTAAATGCGAGCTCAGCACACAGTATATCCTTTCACGACCTAAGATCACATTCACTCCAAAAAACTACAACTTCCGGGCTATTCATTCCTGTGCCATCGCTTGGGTGGCTTAATCTTCATCAGTCAATCAATCAATCAGGTGTTTGACAGCTGTATAAGTCAAGTACTGACTTATTAACGTCAGTGATAGTATGTAAACTGTTGTCTAGGTGGATAATGCGTTGCAAAATATTCAAGCAAATGAAGGAAAATTTAATATACAGAGTATTTAAACTAATCTAAATAACGAGAACGTGACTTTAACAACATGGAAATAAGCCAGAGGAGAAGAAAGGTAACTTGCATGATGTCTGGAGTCACGAGGAAATAAGCCTGAGGAGAAACGTAACTAGCATGACGATGTCTGGAGCAGACGGGAAACAAGCCAGGGGGCAGGAGAAAGCCCAACAGAACAGTCAATTATAACACCACAGATGTTCAACACAACAGCCAAATACAACCTCACATAAGTTCGAGAGAACAAATATAACACTACAAAAGCCCGACTAAATAGTCAAATACAAAATTACATAAGGGCTATAGAACAGATATAGCACCACAGAAGCCCGACTGAACAAATATAACATCACCTAAGACCTATATAACAAATGGAACACTACAGAAACCGACAAAACAGTACAATGCACCCAGTAACAATAAGAATCAAGGAGTATGTAAATTGTCACAGTATGAACATACACCGGAAGCAGCGTATGAAGTTAAAATCGTAATTTTATCAAATATAAATGGAGTATATGACAAGTGTGAGAAGAAAGAAAAAAGATAATAAAAATAACGACACAGGAGGAAAAATAAATCATTGAACAAAAACATCAGCACAAGTTGGAATATATAATGCCCCCCTCCCAAATAATAAACTGTAGTTAAATATAGAAGTGGAGCAGAAATAAAATGCATGAAGTAATGCAAAAAAAACGAGTAAACGCAAGATAATTGGTGATAAAATCATACACCAAGGAGGGCAGGCGTGAAGAATGTTTAACAAACTATTTTAAAAAGGCATACACGAAGTTGCAAGACTGAAGACTGACGAGTTGGTGAATGATGCACGAGCCACGCCATGACTTGACGATGCAAATAATGTCTACCCTTCCTTGAAGTGTCCATTCTTCGCGGCCACTAGCCACAGCAGGGTGTACTCACCTAATTGTGCTTGCGGGGGTTAAGCTCTGGCTCTTTGGTCCCGCCTCTCAACCGTCAATCAACTGATGTACAGGTTCCTGTGGGAACCTGTACACAGCCCTGTGGGACTCCACTGGTGACTTCACGCCAATCTGAGGTCTCATACCTCACCGTAACTCTCTGCTTCCTATTGCTTAGGTACTCCCTTATCCACTGGAGCACCTTACCAGCTACACCTGCCTGTCTCTCCAGCTTATGTACCAGCCTCTTATGCGGTACTGTGTCAAAGGCTTTCCGACAATCCAAGATAATACAGTCCGCCCAGCCTTCTCTTTCTTGCTTAATCTTTGTCACCTGGTCGTAGAATTCTATTAAGCCAGTCAGGCAAGATTGACCATCCCTGAACCCATGTTGTCGAAGTCCCTTCTCTCAGGTGTGTATACTCACCTATTTGTGCTTGCGGGGGTTGAGCTTTGGCTCTTTGGTCCCGCTTCTCAACTGTCAATCAACTGGTGTACAGATTCCTGAGCCTACTGGGCTCTATCATATCTACATTTGAAACTGGGTATGGAGTCAGCCTCCACCACATCACTGCCTAATGCATTCCATCCGTTAACTACTGAAAAAGTTCCTTCTAACGTCCCTGTGGCTCATGTGTGTGTGTGTGTGTGTGTGTGTGTGTGTGTGTGTGTGTGTGTGTGTGTGTGTGTGTGTGTGTGTGTGTGTGTGTGTGTGTGTGTGTGTGGGTGTGTAGGTGGGTGTGTGGGTGGGTGGGTGGGTGTGTGTGTGTGTGTGTGTGTGTGTGTGTGTGTGTGTGTGTGTGTGTGTGTGTGTGTGTGTGTGTGTGTGTGTGTGTGTGAGAGAGAGAGAGAGAGAGAGAGAGAGAGAGAGAGAGAGAGAGAGAGAGAGAGAGAGAGAGAGAGAGAGAGAGAGAGAGAGAGACGCCTGGTGCAGCTAATGATGTTGAATAATGATAGTGACTGATGATGCAGGTGAGCGGCGCTGCTCGTGACGATCGTGGGTGACGGTGATCGCGGTATTCACCTGGTAATGGGTTCCGTACAGGTAACAGAGAAGGTCATCGCCATTTTTTATGCGACAAGTAATTAATTAAAATCTTTTTGTCGATCAGGTAAGTGCAAGTCGCGAAGACGAGCTAAAAACACCAGATGTGGGTAGTAACTCGTAGTCGCGCGTAAAGTACAATATAGTTGTTGCTAGTTGCAAGAGAGGAAGCAGTAACGGGTAGTAGTACTCACTACTACAGTACTCACTATGGCATGAGCATTCATTTAGGCCCCTTAACTCGACGTTTGGTTCATCCGACAGCGCCAGTTCTGCTTACCAAAAATGGCCCACTAGCTCACTTTGCAATTGCAAAAGCAGATATATTTTAGAGGAAATTTGGGTCAGGTATCATTGGATTAAACGACCGCTGGAAAAGGGTGGGGTCCAGGAGCTGAAGCACTATTCTTCAGGCAAAAATAGAAGTAGGTGAGTGCACACACTAGTGAGGAATCTTAAATGGATCAGTATTAGGGTCTATCTTTTTCATGAAGTTTGTAAATTATCTTTCAGAGAAGATATTTGCTGATAACACAAATATTCGAAGACGCACATCTTTCCTCGGTTATGAGGGGCTTTGTTTACGTTTATATAAGCAGTTGATGAGCCTCGAAACCTCACAATCCAAGTTATTATTGCTATAAACACAGTCGTAGTGCTTCGGAGCTCATTAACTTTCATAAATGTACATAAAGCCGCTATAATTGAGGAAAGATGTACAGGTTTCGTAAGTGGATGCGTATATGCTTGATGAATCCTGGCCCTAGTCAGAGATCAGACCGCGAGGATGTTAATTCCTGGAATCATCAGAAGATAACCCTTCGATTGAAAGTTGATAGGCGGGATTAAAGGTCCGTAAAGACTCCTGCAAGTATAATTAAAATATTAAAATTTAACAAGTTAAACCCACGCGCACGCACACACACACACACACACACACACACACACACACACACACACACACACACACACACACACACACACACACACACACCATTCAGGGTCACCACAGCAGTTCGTCTGTGAGACGACAGTGTCACTAAAAGGTGTCATAACTAAATGATGCCTGTGAGTTCGTGTATGTGAGGGTGCAGAGCCTTTTCAAACTATGGAGGATTTTTAGTGTAAAGTGTTATATGGTGAATTGATTCATCAGTTCGTGACATCCATATATTATCGTTGATGTAATGTGTGGGAGTTGGGCAGCGAATCGCCACTGTTCAGACACTCTGCCTCGTTATTATGTCCGGTGGTTATTAATGTGGATGGTTTGAGAGGCAGTAACCCGGATGTTACAGGGGCTAATCACAGTTATTGACAAGCAAAGTGGGATTATTCCATCATTAATCTAGAGTTTCAAGTAGTTTACTGGTTGTCCCCATGTAATTATCGAATTAATTCAAGAGGAAGTAGTTTAAGGGCATTTTCTCGTGACGTGTGATTGAGTGGTTAGGAAATTGTAATTCAGTAGGATGGTCTTTAGAGTGTCTACATTCTTCACGCTGCACGGCTCCTGTGCCAGGTAAATCCACTACGGGCTCACCATAGCCCGTGCTACTTGGAACTTATTCCGAGTAGCTGAATCTATAACAACAACAACTTCACGCTGGTTTGTTTTGAGCGTGTGAACACCTGCCGTCATTATGGTGATCAGCGCCGAGGTGTCTTCATCATCAATATATGAAAACACGCAAAGCTAAAAAAAAGCTGCATATTTGTGCACGCATTTCACGCAACTTGTTAACGAGCGACCTGTTCCTACACATTTTAAATCGCACTAAACAGAATTTCAGCTATGACCAGAAAAATTACAAAAAAATAAATTATGACCATAAAATTAAAATTACTTATTAACTTTTATAAAAACCGGTGAATATTGTTAGTTTTCTGAGAACCAGAAGGGACCGAGGCGGGGAATACACGACGCGATCCAAGTATCTGTTTCTCCCATCGGGTTGTGGTAATGGTTTAGGTTTCCATTTTTTTTAGTAACTCCATCCAGCTGTTTACTGGAAAACGACTGTTTCGACACCAACGGCTATTCAGTCACTTTGCCCCCATTGTATTTTAAATATTTCCTGTGCGGTTTCTATGCAATAAGAAAATCTAAATTTAAGCAGTGTGTATCGGTTCAGTTGAAGATAAATTCATGTTGTCGCAAACGTGAAGACTGAACGTGCACGCACGCGGAACTCCCACGAAATTGTTGGATTCGGTATGGTTTTGAGTCGCCGAGTTGGAGGGATCCTGCTGCGGTCCCAGTGTCACGCTGCATGTTGGATTTCCTACTAAAATGACATTAGTCTTGCTTCAACCACCCAAGCTAAGTTCAACCACCCACATGACGCACATCAGTGTACGAGTTAGAGACCTTACCTTGCCATGTTTTCGGGGCTTAGCGTCCCCGCGGCCCGGTCCTCGACCAGGCCAAGTCAGTGTTACTTTTTAATACTGTTATGTGCATGTGTTTGGTGGACTTAATGTACTCAGTGACTTGCATCGAGACTCTCCAATTCAAAAATGTGGCTAGTCTGATACCTGGTTGATGGGGTTCTGGGAGTTCTTCTACTCCCCAAGCCCGGCCCGAGGCCAGGCTCGACTTGTGAGAGTTTGGTCCACCTGGCTGTTGCTTGGAGCGGCCCGCAGGCCCACATACCCACCACAGCCCGGTTGGTCCGGCACTCCTTGGAGGAATAAATCTAGTTTCCTCTTGAAAATGTCCACGGTTGTTCCGGCAATATTTCTTATGCTTGCTGGGAGGGTGTTGAACAACCGCGGACCTCTGATGTTTATACAGTGTTCTCTGATTGTGCCTATGGCACCTCTGCTCTTCAATGTTTGTCAAAGTCTGAGTGTGTGTTTCGAATATCACAAAATGTAGTCCTATCTTCCCATTTAGGCCTAGTTTCCTAGTTTCTTTTCAACTTTCCTCCCTAGTGAATAAACTACTAACTAATAGGCATGACATGTGACTACCAACTTGATGTTCTCTTATCACGAACATAGCAATTTCGATGCTGTTTGCGACAAATACAATTATGGAACGAGATTGTCAACAGCCTGGCATCCAAAACATATTCACTTTAACAATACAACCATATTGTAAATGAACGTGAACGGCTAATAACACAAATACTAAACAATAACATTAATGTATTCCACCCAGAGTAATGAATAACTACAGAAAAGGTGTAGTTCCTGCTTGCAGTAACCTAATGCAATTGACTTGTGAAAGCTGACGATAATAATAATAATAATAATAATAATAATAATAATAATAATAATAATGAAGTAACTTGCTACAATACCATAGTGTTTTGAATGAAGGTGAAGAAAAGACCCAGTCATGTGTAAGTGTATTATTAAACCAAGTTTTCGAATGAAACCTTCGTCCTTTATCAAGGTGCTGTAAACACTGTTCCAAACATTATTTACAAAATAATGTTCAGAACATTGTTTACAGCACCTTGATAAAGGATTAAGGTTTCATTCGAAATTTTGGTTTAATAATACACTTACACATGACTGGGTCTTTTCTACATCTCTAATAATAATAATAGTAATATTAATAAAGGTGAAAAAATAATAATAATAATAATAATAATAATAATAATAATAAGAAGAAGAAGAAGAAGAAAGAATGGTAATAATCAGCGATAGAATTTCCCTACAAAAAAGGTAATCAAAATGCTTTTATAAGCATTATAATAATTTGACATTTTTATGCTGTCGTATTATCAACCATCCATTAATTAGATAAAAAAAAATTTAAAATGACTGTGTCTATTAATATTATTTTTATTTAAATTCATAATTTTTAGTATATGTTAAATTTATCATTAAATTATATAACTGTGTATATTTTATCATTGTTTTATACCTTTAAAAAAAAACTTCCAGATTAGTATCTTCAGCACATTCACGTTCCCCTTATAACGAAAAGTCTATGTCTTTGTCGTTCATTTACCCCGGAAAGTTGCACACAGAAATTCCCAAGGAGAACTAAACGTTATATCTTTTGAACGCGTTCTAATTCGATGTTAGAGACTTAGGAGTTCACATAATTGCCTATAATGTTATTCAGGTGAGGAGGAAGTGTAGCGGAGTGATGATACATCACCTGAGGCTCGGCCATTTGTCTGCGTCTCAAGCAGCGCGCGTCCTCGCCTGCTCCACGACACCAAATGGCAGGCATAATGCTCCCAACGGCAACGGCCAGCCAACCGATAATTGGTCAGTTATTCTATTAGTGGGCGGTGTAACGAGTGGGGATGCTGGGGTGACGGGGTGCAAGGGGAGGAGATGTGAGATGTGCCTTAGGGAGGGGGAGGGGGAGAGTATGGAGGAGGAGGATGAGGGTGTGTATAGATTGACCAGGATGGAATTCATACGTCAGGCCTAGAGCAGCCGCGTCCAACAGCCTGGTTGACCAGACCGTCAATCAGAAGATCAGGTCGGACACCGGACCGCGGGGTCCTTGACCCCTGGGGTCAAGGAAAGGTAACTGTAAGGTAAGGAATCGTGGCTAAACTTTTCTGAACCTCGGCTTCGCGGAACCCCAGGTAACTAGGGAACCCCAAACTAACTAGGGAACCGCAAACTAACTAGGGAACCTCACGGTAACTAGGGAACCCCTAGGTAACTAGGGAACCCCAAACTAACTAAGGAACCCCAAGGTAACTAGGGAACCCCTAACTAACTAGGGAACACCACGGTAACTAGGGAACACCACGGTAACTAGGGAACCCCAAGGTAACCGGAGGTTCCGCAAGAGACAGTGATAAATAGGCTAATTCTAATCATATGTAGATATATTCTTTATTCGATTTTGTGTTTAATTTTCTTATTTAACCAGCATCTAGAGCAAAGACAGAAATCGTCCCATTTCAGTTAACAATGTACGACCTTGTGTTTATCTGATGTACGACCCGGAATTATTTAAAGGTACAAAGGTTGAGAAACGCTGGCCCTATAGCTGAGGAGCAGGAGGAGGATGAAGGGTGTGGCTGGTGGAGGAGGAGGATGAAGGGTGTGGCTGGTGGAGCAGGAGGAAGAGGATGACGGGTGTGGCTGGTGGAAGAGGAGGATGAGGGGTGTAACTGGTGGAGGAGGAGGAGAAGGATGAGGAGTGTGGCTGGTGGAGGAGAAGGATGAGGGGTGTGGCTGGTGGAGGAGAAGGATGAGAAGTGTGGCTGGTGGAGGAGAAGGATGAGGAGTGTGGCTGGTGGACACAAATAATGACAAAGACACAAGATCATAAACACGAACTTAAATCAAATGAAATCCTTAAACTTCCGTCAGATTTCAAAGCTCGTTTCACTGTGCTTGACATATTTATGCTAGCCCTAACAGCTATGAACTGTGAAGTGTGTGAACTGGCATATGTACCGGCAACAGTGTAGAATCGTAGGATCTGTAGCTGGAAAGATAGCCCGTGATGTGAGGCTCTCCCAACGATGTGGGACTTACGCCTTACAGTTATTGGTCTACTGTAATTTGTATTCACTGACACTAAACGGCATTCGTGCCAGTGAATGTTGTGTCCTACGCTCACCACAACATCGCTCATGCCGTCGACAGACTGGCATCTTGGACGGGTGGGGTTCGTTCGTGCGTTAAGCTCGTAGGTGGTGGTGGTTGTGGACGTTTATGTTACGCTATACTTCGTCGTTGGTTCCCGTTATGCTTCTTCCTGCAACAGGAATTGACCAATAGTAAATGCAAAATAGCACTTTCCCCCACTGAGGGTGTGCGAGAAACAAAATTGGGGGGTGGTATGAAGTGCCTTTGATGGAGCTGTTAGTATCATTATTGGAGTTGTTAGTTCCTGTGTTGTGGCTGTTGGTTACTTTGATGGAGCTGTTAGTATCATTGTTGGAACTGTTAGTGCCTTTGTTGGAACTGTTAATATTAGCTCCAACAAAGGGCACTCCAACCTCGACAACCAGACCGCAACTCCATAGTCTTAGAATCACTGTTGGAGCTGTTAGGGCCATTGTTGTTAGGTCCTTTGCTCTTGCTGGTAATGCAATGGTTGGATCTCTTACTACCTTTCGGAAGCTGTTAGCGGCACTGTTGTGGGTGTTAGTGCATTGATTTTTATTGTTTCCTCATTATTTGTAGCTGTTAGTGTGTCTGTGTCATGCCCAAACAACGTCAAAGAGACCGCACATCGTGCAGTGAAAATGAAGTGAATGACAGATGGAAATGTATGCGAGGTATAAACATCGAGCAACATGTATGACTATGAAGCATGTAAACACTGTGAAGTTCTGGAATTACTCATTATCACTCGATGCCAGTTGATGCTAACACGATTATTTGCTTTCCTAAAAAGTCTTGGTCTACTTGCGCCATCGCATCCATTAGGAAATCAAATATGGTAGCACAGAGTCGTCGCGCTGAACTTATTACCAGTTGATGGTGCTGTACTTTGAGATCTCTGATGCTCAATTCTGCCAAGATCTGTAATTTTCTCAGACGTCCTACTTGAAGCTCTCAGGCTGAAACAATAAATAGTATTACATTAGTAAACAGATACTGATGCATTCACGTTTGTTACCAAGAACTTCAGACTTTTCATTCCATTTGTGTTAGAGCTGAATAGATTTGTTAACATGATTGGAGTTAATATTTTATTTTTAGAAATATCTTCAGAATTCATTATCTATTAGTTAAATATAGATACATTTAATATATTAGGTTTTGATTCTTGTTGATACTTTTGTACTAGTTATTTAAGACCAACTCCAGAACCCTAAATAGAGGAATAATCTAAACATTCTGGTGGCCATATATACAGGAGGTAAAGCGCATTATTCTTTGGTTAAACACAAGAGCCAAACTATAGTCTCACCTGAGTCCCTTTACGTCTGAATTTATTACTTGTTCTAAATATTCCTACTAGTGCTAGAGTTCCCTAACAGCTTGGCTTTTTAACTTTCTGTTTCCGGACTCTATAAAATTAATAGTACAAAAAGTGGTTTACTGGTGGTCCATCACTACATACTGGTACTGTCGACCAAATGGTTACTATAAGTACTATCACTTCAGGAGGATAGGTTAGAATACCAATCCCTGATGGACGCTTGCGTACCAGTTTCCTTTGAGACTGCTCGATGGATGGACAGAAGCGATGGATTCTTAATTTGTTTTGTCTCGTGGTCGAGATCTTACAATACGCGTGAATCCCTAATGTTGCCCGTTTAGAACAATTTATTTCCCCCTGAGTAAGAGCTGTCATCTTCCAAAAGGAACCTCAAGAAAGCCCTGAAAATAAGGAGGCCGTTCAGTCTCTTCAGCCTGTCTGGT
Organism: Procambarus clarkii; assembly: GCF_040958095.1. Lineage (NCBI taxonomy): Eukaryota > Metazoa > Arthropoda > Malacostraca > Decapoda > Cambaridae > Procambarus > Procambarus clarkii. The sequence continues at coordinate 13,354,612 of NC_091173.1, forward strand.
GGCGTGTACGCGGACACTCTGTACTTAATGTTGACAATGAACATTGAGTTTTCACCAAGGAAGACAAATAAGGCGAGATAATACAAGCACCACAGGGTGAAGGAACTTGGGGGTAGCCTCAACACTCTCACTTAGTTGCATGTTTGTGTGAAGAACCAATGATTTGTGTCGCCTGCATGCTTGATGAACTGCGAGACACCAGTTTCTTGTTACACACTATGATAAAGCATTTTATGTCTTAGTTACACACAGAAGTCACAATAGCGTGATGCATCAAATGAACAAATCCACAAGTGCCATGTCGTAGCTTAGTCGATTAAGGCAGCGTCTGGGATGCTCTCGGACGTAGATTCGAAACCTCGTCGCGGCCCTTGTGGGCTTGTTCATTATGTCTTAGTTATTTACTGGTGATAAAGTATTACATCTCTTGACTTTAGAAGCGCAAAACACTCACTTGCCTGTATACATGTAAACAAACATTATATCTTTTGATATACATTAATGACAAATAACACACCCACACATACATGTAAGTTGTAAATAACAGAAACAAAGTCATCCGTCACTCGGCTACCTGGCCACAGGAGATCAGCGATCTATCATCAGCATCCCAGGAAACGGGAGCTAATCACGTCGTCATGACAACCCGCTGTGCTCATCTCAAGTGAAAACCATTATTTCAGGCAGCATTACCTTTCTGTGGACGAGCAATTCCAGCCTCGTTATAGGAATTATTGCTGTGATGTGGAAATCACCAACCGGCCGCCGGGTGCTGCGTCGGCACCTGTATTGTGGCCACATTGTTGGCAATACTCTATTTGCCTACACCTCCCCCCCCCCCTTGCTGCGTCTTCTCCTACACCCTCTGCTACTTGCACACCCTCCTGGTTCACCTTTACAAGCTGCTGCTACACCTTACCTGAACATTTTCCTGTCTTGACTTTGTTAAGCAACTTTCCTGTGCCATCTTTACTACGGTAGGTCACATTCTCTTCACACTCATCATCCCATCTGCATCATCTTGACTGCACATTTCTTTCCTTGGTAAGTACTGTCACATTCCATTTGCATCACATTGAACACACATTTTTTCATGTGCCAGCTTTACCTCACATTCTTTGGATACATATTTGCACGCGTACACTTTTCCGTAATACTTCTGCGCTCTCAAACAATCTCTCATTGTTTCGTAAACCGTCCACCTCAATATTCAATCTTTACATATAACTTTTGTTTCATTTTTACGTAGGTGGAGGCGGGAGTAGACGACTCCTGATTCCTGTTAGCAGGTTTACAGCTTTCCCTTTCTATAACTCGTCGTCCCTTTCTATAACTCGTCGTCCCTTTCTGTAACTCGTGGTAAGCTTTACCCTACAAGTTTTCCCTGGAACACAACCCGGCTATCGGTTTACAACTAGATTCTCAACCAGGTACAAGTGGGCGAATAGGAGCAAACATTTAAGGATTGGTACCTAATCAGTCTTCCGCATGTTGACGCGGTGTGTGTGTAATTACCTAAGTGTAATTACCTAAGTGTAGTTACAGGATGAGAGCTACGCTCGTGGTGTCCCGTCTTCCCAGCACTCTTTGTCATATAACGCTTTGAAACTACTGACGGTCTTGGCCTCCACCACCTTCTCACTTAACTTGTTCCAACCGTCTACCACTCTATTTGCGAAGGTGAATTTTCTTATATTTCTTCGGCATCTGTGTTTAGCTAGTTTAAATCTATGACCTCTTGTTCTTGAAGTGCCAGGTCTCAGGAATGTGTGTGTGTGTGTGTGTGTGTGTGTGTGTGTGTGTGTGTGTGTGTGTGTGTGTGTGTGTGTGTGTGTGTGTGTGTGTGTGTTATTTACCTGGCCGCGTACTGACCATTCTCAGGATGTTGCCCACACCTAGTTGCTGTCTAATTTCCTTAGTACCTATTTACTGACATGTGAACGGACGCATCAGGTGAAATAAGTTGTTACCCAAACGCTCCCGTCTTGCTGTAGGGATTGAACCCGCGATCTTCGGTTGTAAGCCGTTGACTAAACCAACTGTGTCACAGAACCTCCTCACACACACACTCGCTGAGGTTCCGGGTTCGATTCCCGGTGGAGGCGGAGACAAATGGGCAAAAAAATTCTTTCACCCTGATGCCCCTGTAACCTAGCAATAAATAGGTACCTGGGAGTTATACAGCTGCTACGAACTGCTTCCTGTGGGGTGTGTAACAAAAAGAAGGCCTGGTCAAGGACCGGGCCGCGGGGACGCTAATCCCCGAAATCATCTCAAGATAACCTCTTGATAACCCTTATTCTCTCTCCCATTTCTCCCTTCCGTCACATCCCCAGCGAAAACATCTCGCATCATGAGCCGGTCGGCCGAGTGGACAGCACGCTGGACTTGTGATCCTGTGGTCCTGGGTTCGATCCCAGGCGCCGGCGAGAAACAATGGGCAGAGTTTCTTTCACCCTACGCCCCTGTTACGTAGCAGTAAAATAAGTACCTGGGTGTTAGTCAGCTGTCACGGGCTGCTTCCTGGGGGTGGAGGCGTGGTCGAGGACCGGGCCGCGGGGACACTAAAGCCCCGAAATCATCTCAAGAGATCATGCCCGAAACGCTTTGCGTAATAGTAGCTTTAGGTATTGTATGTACTAGCCCTATCTATAAATCCATCACTCTTAGTAAAATCTCTTGTATGTATGTACCTTACCTAAATAAACATTTGATTTGATTTGATTTGATCATCTCCTTGCCCCCCATCACCCTCGCGGCCCACATTTCTAGTTTCGTCAAGCAGAGGTAAATCAGTGTAATTACGACGGGGTGAGTGCTTGATGGCGGCGGTGTTGCTCAAAGCAGCGCGAGCAGCTCCCTACATGGAATCAAAAGGCTTAATCTTCTGTTTGTTAATTCCTTCCCCTACCTCCCATGGTGTACTGGTGTATGCTGATGGAGCTCTGGTATACTAATGACGAGCAAGAGTATGTACTAGTTTGGTCTGATGTGTACTGGGGCAATGTTGCGTGCACTAACCTAGCTGTGCTTTGGGGTGGGGGGTATTTTTCAAGTTCCTGAATCCTTTAGTCAAAATCTTTATTTGTATTTATGTATGGATTCATTCTCCACCATTCCACTTCTTTACTAATGTTTACTATCCTGATTAAACTGGTGTTATATATATATATATATATATATATATATATATATATATATATATATATATATATATATATATATATATATATATATATGCGAACAAGCCAGAATGGTCCCCTGGACAATATGCAACTGAAAACTCACACCCCAGAAGTGACTCGAACCCATACTCCCAGAAGCAACGCAACTGGTATGTAACTGGTTGATTAAGGCGTCTTGTACATACCAGTTGCGTTGCTTCTGGGAGTATGGGTTCGAGTCACTTCTGGGGTGTGAGTTTTCAGTTATATATATATATATATATATGTCGTACCTAATAGCCAGAACGCACTTCTCAGCCTACTATTCAAGGCCCGATTTGCCTAATAAGCCAAGTTTTCATGAATTAATGTTTTTTCGTCTACCTAACCTACCTAACCTAACCTAACCTAGCTTTTTTTTGGCTACCTAACCTAACCTTACCTATAAATATAGGTTAGGTTAGGTTAGGTAGGGTTGGTTAGGTTCGGTCATATATCTACTTTAATTTTAACTCCAATAAAAAAAAATTTACCTCATACATAGAGAAAAGGGTTGCTTTATCATTTCATAAGAAAAAAATTATAGTAAATATATTAATTCAGGAAAACTTGGCTTATTAGGCAAATCGGGCCTTGAATAGTAGGCTGAGAAGTGAGTTCTGGCTACTAGGTACGACATATATATATATATATATATATATATATATATATATATATATATATATATATATATATATATATATATATATATATATATATATATATATATATATCAGGATTAATGATACAGTGTAATAAACATTGATATCAAGTGCAGACGAGGAGTCGACTTGAGAATGGCCTGGGACGGACCGAAACGTCGTCGTCCCTTCACTTTCTAGTGTGTGGTCTGGTCAACAAACGTGCAAACGTTTGGTCGCGCAAACTCCCATCGGAAACCACCATAACGAGCCAACAACTGGCTTAATGCTTGCAACCTGTTACCAGATTATGCAACAGAAGTGAACCGCTTGTCATAGATGTTGACATCTCTCCGCATGGATCATAACCTTAATATCAGAATGGCATCTGTTTGTTTGCTGTTTTGTGCGTGGCTGTGTATGTTTGCTGGCTTGTACATGGCTGTGTTTGTTCGCTAGCTCGTACGTAGTTGTGTATGTTTGTTAACCTGGTATGTGGGTTGGTCACTGACATGGAATAATTACGTGTGGTGTAGATAGTAATGTACAATAAGGACTCTGACAGTGATAGCGTATAATTTGATAGTGACGAACAGTGCGGTTATAGGTCCCCGATCAATTAAGATACTGATAGTGACTTAAAGTGTGGTTAACTACACTGCACAGGATAGTGGTAGACAATTCTTGTTTTATCCATCTTAAGTTTATAAAAAGCTCATAAGATTATTATATCATTCTTCCTTCGATTCTCGCGCAGGACGAAAAGGTTTGGGCAGGATTCTTTATACTTGAGGCCTTGTAAATTGTTTATATAATAATCTAAGATGAGGTCTGATAAAGACCTTTTGTGCCTTCTGTAATGCTTTTTGCGCTACCGCTCACAGGATGGGTATAGGGTGCACAATAAACTAGCCGCCTCCGGCGGCAACAATCAAATGATGCCTTGTTTCATCTGGCAGTAAATAGATACCCGGGAGTATCTATTTACCCAGTATCCCAGCATCCCAGCTGTATCCCAGCATCCCAGCTGTTGTGGGATACATCCTGAGGTATGTCGGTAATTGAAAAATGGGACCAATATAGCCCTAAATGTTTTTCTGTCCCCCAAACAGTGGGAAATTATAGTAATAAAACACTCGAGCTGATTTTTTTTTTTCTACCACAGATGTGTCCACACATTTACAATGCTTTGCAGCATATGTATACATTTTTATTATGTCCTTCATGGACAGGATTAGAGATCTGTTAAACATGTAATCCAGTTATTTATTGAACAATAGACCACAGAAGGTGATTGTAGTGCTTTTAAAATGCTAATCTAACCCACACACATAAATTCTCACGCTCACACTATATATATATATATATATATATATATATATATATATATATATATATATATATATATATATATATATATATATATACACACACACACACACACACAACTATATTCTACTCACTTTATACCTATTGTTCCGGGTTCTGTCTAGTGTTTGTCATAAGTTTGTTCACCTCATCCAAAACTTTGTACCATATATATATATATATATATATATATATATATATATATATATATATATATATATATATATATATATATATATATATATATATATACACATATACATATATTTGTCTCTTCTACTTTAACAGGATAAGATGGCTGCTATGGAAACTAGTAAGTAATTAAGAACTTAACCACCGAGAGATTAAGATGCTTTTACAAGCTCAAGTTTTAGTTACATCACATAAATTACATAACTGATGCATTACATAGTCAGTCTTGAGTACAAGCCCATTATATCATCAAGTGTTCCAGCATTGAGACAGTAGTAACAGAGTTCAGCATATCTCAACGGCAGTCTCAGGACACCATTTAGATCTCGATCAATAATATCACAAGAAAACCATTGCGACATCAGTCACAATGACCAGAAAACAGTATAATGCCATTCGTAACCGTTTGTCTCGTCTCTTGAGTTGAAGTTTCAACATCTATGTGAAATTTAGTTTTCTTGGGTTAGCATCACAACAGCAGCATCTCGGAGTCTCAGAATAGTTAAAGGAACAGCAACACAGCGTGAAGCACTCGCAAACCGGCACTGGAAAAACAGAGACTCAGAAGCAAGAGGAACAAGGGCTCATCAGATCACATTAGCGTCAGCGACTGGTTCTGGAGCGGGTCATTACCGGGAGGGAGTTGTCTGAGGGCCGAAGATCCATCACGGCAGCGTCGCCACCAGCAGGTAGGTCTCCGGCGGCCGCGGGAGATGCTGGCTGGAGCAACTAACAGACCTCCAGCATCCCTAATGAAGCCTCCATCAGTCGGGTCTGTGACCTGCACCCACACAAGTTGAACTCTACTACACCACGCATGGCCAGTTGTACATACAAGTAAACGTTCACTCGTACCGCTGTGGATGATATGTGTGTGTGTCAGGTTAAGCACAGTTGAGTCTGACCAAAAATTGAATTGGTGATAGCGTGTTCAGTGGTGCCCTTGTCTAGGAGGACAGGGAGAAGACATTCGCAGGCTTCCCGTGTCCGCCACGATATAATCATGTACCCACAAACTTGTATGTTTATTTATATATGAGACTTCATGCCCATTTGTACACACAAACAAATTACCATGAACATGTGTAGGAAGAGAGAGCATGGGTGGAAATTATGTACTATAACGAGATATAAGGATGTAAGTAAGCAAATTTTCACTGTAAGAGTTGTGAGCGCTGGAATGAGCTAGAAGGAATGCAGCCCGTCCTCGCATACAAAGATCCAAGCTCGTTAATCCAGTCGCCAAACCCCCTGTTTATAAATGAAAAGCGGTTTAAACACGACTCACAATTGATGACGTCCGAACACTTCCGGAACAAGTGCTTCGCTCACGTCCCCTGTTCGAACCACAGTTTTATAAATGCCCACGTACTTCAAATACAAATAATCGCCAACAGAACCTAAACACCTAACCTAACCTATGCCTATATATGCACAATATGCAAATATATATTATAATATTTATATTTGAGAAATTTCATGTTTTGAATGAACAGCATGTTAAAATTTATGAATGCGTCAGTGGGGTCGACCGCTGGATAGAATGGACTTGGTGTGAGGACGGGTTGCATCCTCCTGTTTAGCTAATACTTAAAGTAACGATATGGACCATCGTATATATATTGACATAATGGACAAAGTTGAATTTTGGTAGTATTGAATTTGGACAAACCGGGAAATGGTTTGTATTTATGTTGCTGATAAACCTAATCATCCCACGTCTAGTACACGCTATCTGAGGATAACGGTTAGGTGCATAAGGAACGTAGTTCCTAATTTTTACGACATTGGGAAATAATATGTCGTTAAAGTCGTTAAAGTCGACATATTAGTCGTTAAAGTCGTTAGTCGTTAAAGTATTTGTATTAAAGAGTACTTAAACATTCTCTCGAAACTTTAGCAACTTAGCGTACAAAATATATGTACAACTGTACTCCTATATATATATTCGTCAGATTGTGTTACAAGTTGCACTCATTTTTCGACACTGGTAATCACTGTATAAAAATTTAGTATCTTACGCAGGATAATTCATGTCGTTTAGGTTTGAAATGTATTCGCCAAGCTGTTCCTGTCACAAGGAGCTGGCATAAATAATGCAGTGGCGTGATGTGACGTCCGACTGAAATATTACTGCCGTTAATCATGCCTAGAAAATTTATGTTACACTCAACGCCAGATTATGCTAAGCTCACGCGGGAGCTTTATTGTGACTGTAGGACTTTATGATGAAACATGTTTTTAAAACAATAGACAAATCATAACCGCTGACATAATTAGCTTTATGAATAATTTCGGGTGCACTAGTGTTCTTGTACATAATTTGGATATGAAAACAACTTTTAGTAAAATATATTGTCAAGACTAATTAAACTTTTAAAAGACGTGTAAAAAAAATTGTGCAACAATTCAGAAATTAATTATGTATACATTTAATGAAAAGTTTCGTCAAATATGTAACTACCAACTCGACGCTTAGTAAGCCACAACGCCACGTCCTCCCGGGAGAGTAAACATTGTGTCAAGCGAACCTAGTTCCCACGTTTTCTAATAAACTTCCAGGTGTAATTTATCTACACAGGAGTAGCACGCAGTGTACAAAGGCACTGCACAAACGGAGAGTAGAGAGCGCGCTCAGTGGATAACACAGTGAACTTGACGTCCAGCGGGTATCTGTAACGACGCTTACTGCAGCTGGTCAACCTTTAAAACAGATATTGCAATTATGGTTATTCAGTCGCTTTAGGTAATGAATGTGCATGCTAGTGTTCATATACACGTGTAAGAGATCGAAGAGGAGAAACTTGCATTATTATGATATTTCAGTAATGCAGGCGGTGAGTCACAATAACGTGGCTGAAGTAGTTTGACCAGACCACACACTAGAAGGTGAAGGGACAACGACGTTTCGGTCCGTTCTGGACCATTCTCAAGTCGATTGAATATTTCAGTAATCTGAAATCTAATAGTCGATATCAAATATTTCAGTAATGCTTCTTGTGGATTCCAAACATAATGTTTGGACTGAATATTCATCAGAGTGAACAGTAAGGCCAGGCCAGGCCTGGAACGAAGATCACGATCAGAAACACACACACACACACATATATATATTTATATATATATATATATATATATATATATATATATATATATATATATATATATATATATATATATATATATATATGTGACATATTAGACATTTCCTCATCTCTCAATTTGGGTTGAGGTTCAGTTCCTGCGCCCATTATAAACCTCTGTAACCTGTCCAGTACCGCCTAAGGGATGAGTATGGAGCGCGTAATAAATGAGCGAAATCAACTCTTATTTCAATAAAACTTAAATTACCAGCTAATTAGGTGGAAATAGACCTTACCACTAGCGTCTTTACTGAGCTCCTGCTTGTGTTGTGATAACGTGGCTGTTGAAACACAAATTTTTCTCTGGGAGAAAAGTGTTCATCTAGCAGTTTGTTGATAAAGGCTGGGGATGTTTTTGTTATACTTCATTTCTTTACAATTTGCGAGCAATTAATATAAACTATAATAGATGATATAGGTAAGTAGCGTCATATAACAAACATATTCCTTCGCCCAAGTTTAGATTGGTATAGTACACAGCTCTATATTTTATATAAATTTTTGTATCTCCAAGATTGTAAATCCCCCGTTAATGGACATCTTTCTCTCCAAGAGACTGGCGTGTAGTGCATCAAGTGAAGCGAGCATAATGATCACTAATTCGCCCATCAGTCAGAAAACGATCGACAAATAGGATTCGTCAAAAATATGGCTCAAGATCCGTACCCAGACGATCATCCACCTGTGATCACCCTCTCTTAGCTCTACCTGCCAGATCTTTCCCAAGCTACATCCCTACCATCGTCATCCTCTCCCCCAATCTCCCTCAAGCCGTCAATAACATATTCCATTAATTATTAAGTACCTGAAACTCCGTATGAAGACCTCACATTTTTGTGTTCTTATGCTTCATGGTAGATGATTTTATCGCGGCGTGGAACAATGTCTAGATTTGTAAAAGCTCCCTTAAATATTTCACATGCAAGGAACATTGTGAATTGATGTATAACGTTGATGGAACGTTGATGTATAACAGAACTGATAACTAGCGGCTACCAAGCGGTTACTTTGCATTGGTTCCATTGGTATCAAGGATCTTGGAACCATCACCACATCATATGACTATCACCACACAACCAGACCATCACAAGAGACAGCTTAACACGCAACACTGAAATAATCGACAGGTATAACGACAACAGAAGACTGGACATCAGCGAGGCGCAACATATCAAAAAGTCAAGGTCAGCAATCAACAGCCAGTTAACACATAATTACAACCATTCCGCTTCAAGACCCCGAGCCAACGCAGAGACAGGATCCAATGACCCTCCCTTAGGAACACAAGCGGCCATAAGAACATAAGCTGCCCATGTTGATACATTTAATACCCTATGAATATCCTCTTATGTTATACCATCCATCCACTTGTTTCATCCACTTACTCTTTACCACCTCACGCAAAGAGAATATAAGCCAGTGCTAAACACGGTAAATTCACCGCTCCTGTGCCAAGTAAGTCCACTACGGGCCCATGTTACCTGGAACTTTTTGTTCCCAATAGCTGAATCTTAAACAACAACAACATGGTAAACTTTTACGGGCTATTCATGCCCGTGCCACCTCTTGGGTGGCTTTATCTTTATCAATCATCATGGTAAACTTGTCTTTGAGAATGTAAGTAGTGACCTTGTAAAATGCATCCCTAGGCGTCAGACCAAAATCAAAAGTGTGAAAATGAACTTTGAAGAGTTAATTTTTCAACTTCCCTCGACAGAGAAGAAAAACATAAGAAATGTTGACAAGATTCGTGTTAGAATCATTAATCTTACCCTTTCGGTCATATTCAACAACATACACTCTCTCTCTCACACACACACACACTCTAACACACACACACACACACACACACACACACACACACACACACACACACACACACACACACACACACACACACACACACACACACAAACCGCTGTCATGAACTGCGCGATGAAGTTAGCTGAGATAACTAAAATAATTATTTTCTTTCGATGGGGACGGGTAATGTATCATAAATTGAGGGTTAAACGTGTGTTAATATATGATTATATCAACGTTTAGGTGTGTGCGTGTGTGTGCACGCACACATGCACACTCAGATTTGCGTGCTGGTGATTTATTGATTCTTCTCTGCTTCAAAATACAATATTGTTAATGGATTTGTCGGTTTTTAAGTTTTTTTATTTTATACATCTATCTCCTCTGCTTATACATTTAAACCAGTCACTCTACCCTCTACCTCTCTGCAGACACCTGTATACCTAGCCATTTCACTCTTCAGCCTACACCTGTATACTCAGCCATTCTACCCTCTACCCCTGCTTACACCTGTATACCCAGTCACTCTTCCCCTACTTATACCTGTATACCCAGTCACTCTTCCCCTACTTACACCTGTATACTCAGCCACTCTACCCTCTACACCTACTTACACCTGTATACCCAGCCACTCTACACCTACTTACACATGTATACCCAGCCACTCTACCCTCTACACCTACTTACACCTGTATACCCAGCCACTACACCTACTTACACCTGTATACCAAGTTGGATGCAAAAATATTCCCACGCAGCACTTCCTGGAGGGAATCTGGGGGTTAGAAATAGCCTAAGTTACTCAATCCCTTTGAGATGTATTTCTTTCGTATCTCAATAAACATACTTGAACTTGAACTTGGAGGGAGACCATACTATAGAATAATTGGATTTTAGTTTCTTGTCTGTAGCCACTCACAAGCACAATTTACGCCGAGACAAATGCCTCATATAACAAAAAAACTAGTAAATACGGCCGTAGTTCATTGTTGGGTCGCTATTAGTTTCAACCAATGTGTTTATTACGTTATTGTGTGTTCGTATTTTTGTTGATATTTGTGTTGTTTATCAACATTACTTTGGCTCTTTTTTCCCTCACTATTTGTGTATGTGTTTATGTCTCGTTTATTGGTTAAGTTCTTAAATGAAGAGGATATTAATTTTTGTTTCTAGACCAAAAGAAGCGGCTAATTGTAGGCGATGAGTCACAATAACGTGGCTAAAGTAAGTTGACCAGACCACACACTAGAAGGTGAAGGGACGACGGACGTTTCGGTCCGTCCTGGACCATTCTTAAGTCGATTGAGAATGGTCCAGGACGGACCGAAACGTTGTCGTCCCTTCACCTTCTAGTGTGTGGTCAGATCAACAGCGGCTAATTAATGTAATTTCTGTTTGTGGGTGACGTGATGTGATGAGATATTGTTGGAAGAAGGACGGCTGCCCTGGAAATAAGGGCAGAATGTTAAAGATGACTGTTGAACCCTGAAAGAAAGGGCAAACCATGGGGGTAGAAATAGCCTAAGCTACTCTATCCCTTTGAAATGTATTTTTTCTTGTCTTAATAAACATACTTGAACTTGAACTTGAAAGGGCAATGGGATGAAGATGTTAATGGACCCCTGAAAGAAACGGCACTAAGTTGAAGTGACTTCTGAACGCTAAAACAAAAGGAAATAAGTCGGAGGCGATTGTTGGTCCACCTGGATGAAAAGCCAACAAGTGGAAAGCGACTCTTGGACAGAAAGAGCAACATGTTGTAAGTAATTGTTGGACGATGATAAATAGGCAGCAGGTTAGAGGTGATTGTTGGACCCTGAAAAAAGGACAACAGGTTGAATTATTAACATCTTTATTGACAAAATTTAATTACAATTTTGCCTAATCTAAGGATTTCAATTAAGTCTTATTAAAGAGAGGATAATGATGGTATTCACTGTCACACAGGACAGAAGGTAATACACAAGGCAATAGATCTAACCTGTAGGCTGAAGCACATATATATATCGTGGTTACAATTAATGTTTTACTGTATGAATATGTAAAGTCAACTTTCTATTGTGCACTGCCACAAAAGGGAAGGGATGGGTGCATAAGAGATGCAGCTTAAAAATAATATAAAATTGTTCTTCATTCTTTAAAATGGACAAGGAAATTTTGGATAAATTGTTAGGATGTCGTCCAGTACACCAGATTCAATGACATAGTTACACAGTTGGTGGTACAATAGGCCAGGAGGTCTAAAATCTTTTACGGTTTCACATTCAACAATATAGTGTTCTAGTGAATGCATTAAAGGTTTATCACAGAGTTTGCAATCTGAATATTCTGGTAGTGGCTCAGCCTCACTAACCTGCCAAATGTGTCTATAGCCAAGGCGAATTCGCGCAATGACTACATCACATTGCCTGGTCCAGTTACTGTGCCGACCATACAAATACCTATTATTACAAAAGTTGTCATAGCTTTTAATACTGCAGCTTTCAGGTCTCTGGGCATTTCTTAGTTCTTCTAAATCTGAATAAATTTCAATAATTTGTATGTTTCTAATAATTGCATTAGATAGTCCAAAGTCATAATTAGTGTCTTCTTTCCTATAAGCCTTGAAGGTGACTGTTGGACCTAGAAGAAAGGGCAACAGGTTGGAGGCGTCTGTTAGACCCTGAAAAAAGGGCAATAGGTTGAAGGCGACTGTTGAACCTTGAAAGAAAGTTCAGCAGGTGGGAAGCGACTGACGCCATTACACTAAACCAACTCTCAGGGTCATTGTCCAGCCAGCATAAAACACTTCGTCAGTCACATTCCTTAAAAATTATAAGTTATCAGTGAGTGGTTTTGTACATGTAATACAGCTTGGTTAATTAAATAGATAACAAAATGTGTTACAGCCACTCTCTTAGGATTAACATGAAAATCTATGAGTATTAGATGCTAAAGCCTGGCTGTTCATGTTTATTAATGATACACAAATCATGTTGGGGGGGGGGGGGAATGCCTAGATTAAATATACGTTCTAAAAGATTATTACGAAATATTTCCATTATATCAAGACATTATTGTATATGTTCTTCACCTCCCCGATAAAAGTATTATTCTTCAATGTATATGCATGTAAAAAAATTAACCACGTTGATTGTCGTAAGACTGAATGTCTTAAATGTGAATGTCGTAAGACTGAATACTTGTCATGTATGTTTCACACGCTTCCTGCCATCTCGTATACAAGTATAAAAATCACTTCACTAAGGTCCACATCCCATTACCTTCGAGTAGACGGCAGTAAATCAGGTCCACGTAGCAGATGAACTGCGAACTAATTTTCATACCAAGCCTACAAAAAAAGGTAATAACAGGAACATAACTAATTAAAATTCAACGCCAGGCTGCTTCCAGTAGATTGCGCAATATCCACTAAGTTCTTTCATTTTATATGTACAACCGTCGGACCGACATGTAAAGTGGTAGAAGATATTCAAGTTCGTGTTGATGCGGACCATAAAATGTGTGATTGATGCCTTGGTTCACGGCCGGCAGCTCGCATAAACACGGCCCTCAGTAGCTCCTACGCACGCACAATCCACGCACTCACACAACACACACACACACACGCACTTGCACTGTCACAGTCCACGCACTCACACAACCCACGCACTCACACCACACACATACTTGCACTCACAACACACATACTTGCACTGGCACAATCCACGCACTCACAACACACATACTTGCACTGGCACAATCCACGTACTCACACAACACACGCACTTGCACTGTCATAACCCACACACTCACACAACTCGCACTATTCCAACACATGCACTCATAGAACCCATACATTCTCAAAACACACTTACTCATAATAGACAGAAAACAATGTACAATAATTAAAAAGTTGGATTTGGGAAAGACCTGGATAGATACTGGTTTGGTAACGGCTGTAGATTTGTGGGGAAAAAATATACCAGGTAAAATAATACACGTAGAATATCTTGGTTGTTTCGAGGGTAGGTTAGACATATAAATGAAGGAATTTGGGCAGATATAATAAGAGGTGCCACCTATTGGTCAATAGGCCTTTTGCAGAGTCCTTGATTCTTATGTTCACTCATATAATACATGTACTATCACAACACACACACACACACACACGCACACGCACACGCACACACACACACACACACACACACACACACACACACACACACACACACACACACACACACACACACACACACACACACACAGGGTTCTGTAGTCTTGTAATCCAAGTCGTCGACTTGCAACCGAGGCTCGGGGGTTCAATTCCCTTAGCCGGATACACATGTTTGAGAAGTTTACTTTCACCTGATGCCTCAGTTCACCTAGCAGTATATAGATACTAGGGATTAGGCAGCTGTTGCGGGCTGCATCCTGAACATTTGTGTGTGTATGAGAGATAAATGTAGAGTAGATACGATAGAGAAAAATAGATCGGGAGTCAGAACAATAAAGAACCGATCGTAAGAAAGGCGGGGTCCAAAAGCTAGCAGCTCGATCCTGCAAGCCCACATAGGTAAATACACACACACGCACGCTTGCTCGCTCATTCATGACCAGGCGACAAAAATTAAGCAAGAAAGAGAAGGTTGGGCAGACTTAATTTTCGTTGTCAGAAAGCCATTGACACATAAAGAGGCTGGTGCATAAGTTGGAGAAACGGGCAGATGTAACATGTAAGATGCTCCACTGGATAAGGGAGCACCTAAGGAAAAGGAAGCAGAGTTACTGTGGAGAAGGGGGAGGGGGGGGGGGAGTGAGTGTGAGAGAGAGAGAGAGAGAGAGAGAGAGAGAGAGAGAGAGAGAGAGAGAGAGAGAGAGAGAGAGAGAATTATCAGGGAAAGCGCCAAGCCATTACGACTATATTAACTTGTAAATCTTACGCTGAATAAGTTTCTCCTGAGGTCTCTCCATCTCATCTTTTTCTCTAGCTTCCTCCCGTACCCTCTACTCCTGCTGTTTCTCATTTTCAACTTTTGCCTGTTTGTCTATCCTGTCAGTAACCTTTAATATCCTGCACGTGGTTGTCATATTCGCATTTTCTAAGCCGCGGTGAGTTTGAGCTCGTCAAATCCCACTCTGATTCTCCTCAGCTATGGAACAAGTCAGGTCACATACCTCTGGAAATTTTCTATTTGAATTTTATGCTTTTAGATGTAGACTCCATATCAGAGATTTTGACTTTCATAGACTGTAAATAGTCTCTTTGTCTGAAGGTCTCTTTGTCTTGGTTCCTGAAGGGTTTCTTGATATTTCCCAGTTTAGCGTATGTTCCAGACGATATTTTGCTAATTTTTTTTTTCAGGTGATAGGTTTGGTGTTATACTTCAAGATGCTTATCTTTCACTGTTTCTGAGATCTGCATCAGTTTCAGCCCGTACTTTCCCCCAGAGAGTTTTATTTAGTTTTAATAAGGCTAAAGGATTGCAAACCATCTTTGGAACCACTGCAAGCGTGCATCTAGACGTCTCGTAGTTATCCCTCGATTTGGCATCTTCCGCTAAGGTGATACAGATTACTTTTCCTTATCAGGTTGTTCCCATATATCAAAATGGATCTCAGTACTGATCCCTGAGACATGTCAATTGTAACTCCTCGTCACCTTACTGATCTGATTACAATAAAAAATATCATCTCGCCCATCCCAGCACTTTTTCACTTTTGTCAGCATGATTTTCAAGTGGTAACTCATTCCCAGAGATGGTTCGCATTTTACGTCTGCTTAGTCTACCTCATTCTGCGTGAAAATCGGGTGTCACACCATATCACTAGGCAATCCTGGTCGACAGATCATCTATTTTCGTTGTATCTAGTCTTAGAAGTTGAATCAGGAAGTTCCTCTCTGGTGTCTCTACAAGCCTCAGCCTTCTTGTCTCTTCTCAACCGGAATTCATTGTTTCTCAATATTTTCTTATATGATTCAAGTCCTCCGTGAGTAATAACTGCTCTCAAATGATGCATTCTGAAGGGATGTGTATGTGTGTGTGTGTGTGTGTGTGTGTGTGTGTGTGTGTGTGTGTGTGTGTGTGTATGTGTGTGTGTGTGTGTGTGTGTGTGTGTGTGTGTGTGTGTGTGTGTGTGTGTGTCTGTGTACACTCGTCAGTATGTGCTAGCAGGGCGAGCGTCAGTTCCCCGGAACGTGTTTTCTGTTGCCGATTACTTAATATATATAATGTAAATAATTATAATAAAATATCAGATGCACGCACATAAGTTGATTGCACAAAGATTCAAATGGCTCACAAATGAGAGAGAGAGAGAGAGAGAGAGAGAGAGAGAGAGAGAGAGAGAGAGAGAGAGAGAGTGAGTGAGAGAGAGAGAGAGAGAGAGAGAGAGAGAGAGAGAGAGAGAGAGAGAGAGAGAGAGAGAGAGAGAGGAGAGAGAGAGAGAGAGAGAGAGAGAGGAGTGAGAGAGAGAGAGAGAGAGAGAGAGAGAGAGAGAGAGAGAGAGAGAGAGAGAGTGAGAGAGAGTGAGAGTGAGAGAGAGAGAGAGAGAGGGAGAGAGAGACGGGGTAAATATAAAATATGTCTTAACAACATATACACGAGCGTCACTAATGATGAACATTATGCATGAAACGACTAACAACTACCTGGGTTGTGTTAATGCTCCTTATGCAGCCAAACAGTAATCATTGTGCCTATAATAGTCACAATAAATACAATAACTATTATAACGAGGAAAATATCCAGCTTGTTTAATATGTAAATGAGTCAGGAGGTGAAGTCTGGCATAGCAATGAGCAGGCCACGAAAGTTTAATATTCAGCAAGTTTCACCATTGAAAATTAAGATTTGGATCGTTTACCGAATATTAATTCATAATTGGGATGACAAGGTGAGTGAGGAAAATTTAATTATATGCATTGTGATACGTCATTTGGTCTTTTCTCCATATGTTGTGCTAGACGGTCACTATAATTCTGGTCAGTCTAATATTCTGGAATAGATATATTATTGCACTGAAGATTTTAATGATATTATTTTATAAGGTTTTAAATATGCGCATATGAACCCACGCACCTCTTCCAAGCCACCATAAATTCCATTCATTTAATTATTCTGTTTGTTTTGCATAATCATACATCATTTTTAGAACTATAATTAGCCGAGGCGCATCTAACACGCCTCTCTGCACTAGTGCTTGTAACCAATGCCACAACTTCTCCAACGCCTTTCGTGTGTCGTATAATATATAAATGTTTTAAAAATGCTGCAACTTAATATGCAAACCAATGTGGAGCTGACGTCTGATGAAAAGGTCAGTACACCATGAGTGGGGAGGCCGCTTCTGGAGTAGGAAAGGAAAAGGATCTGGAAGTATTCATAGTTCCATCTTGACTCAGGGGCACATTGTCACCAGAATCACAACAGTGACACACACACAGAGGGAACAAACATATGTGTTCCGTTCAAGAACTTGGAGGAGGAGGTATTGGTAGCACCGAACATACGAGACCAGTAGTGTTGTTTGCTGCCCCAATTAGGAACTTCGTATTAAAATGCACTAGACGAAACTATAAACTTCAGTGATATTTGTATAAGACCGGTTCCAGAAATGAGAGGATTGGATTACGAGAACAGACTGAAGGTGATAGATTTCACTACAGTAGATAGATTGGTAAGAAAAGTTTAGATGGGGACATATAAAATGCTAAGGTATTAACATAGAAGATAAGAACGCGATGTTCGTGACAACATCAGAACTAGAGGTCTTAGCTGGTTTACCAAAATGTATTGATGTACGATAGATGAGTAAAGAAACTTTTGTGTACCCTAAAAATAGTAAATGGAATGAACCAGAGACGGTAGTCAAGACTAATAAAACTCACAGCGTTCAATGTATAGGCGTGATAGCAGTCTAATAAGCTGGAGGGTACGGCATTTAAACGACAGACAACAATGGCTGACGCTCATTGTAGGAGAGATTACATTTCTGTGAGTACACGCACACACACACGTCGATGGCCAGAGTTTCTTTCACCCTATGCCCCTGTTACCTAGCAGTAAATAGGTACCTGCGAGTTAGTCAGTTGTCACGGGCTGCTTCCTAGTGTGTGTGTGTGTGTGTGTGTGGAGAGAAAAAATAGTAGTAGTAGAAACAGTTGATTGACGGTTGAGAGGCGGGCCGAAAGAGCAGAGCTCAACCCCCGCAAGCACAACTAGGTGAACACACACACACACACACACACACACACACACACGCACGCACACGCACACACACACACACACACACACACACACACACACACACACACACACACACACACACACACACACACACACACACCCACATATACACACACACACGGTGTATCACAGGAACGTCACACAATGTCGCAACACCCATTTAGCAGACATTAACTCTGCTGGCTTTCAACACCCAAAAAAATCCTTTAACTGTGAAAACAATCATGTCCTCGGCACGTTGCCACATCTGGGGGGCTTAATTAAATCGCGGGTGAAGTGTGACACCACTGCATTCGTCTCCCTCTCGCGTTATTCCCTAAAATTATCCTTCCTCAACTTTCTTTTCAATTGTTTCGGTTGAATTGTTTGAAGGTTGACAGCCCGACGGGGTAGAAATTTGCCAGTCTTCTATGGTTATGCTTGATGGGGTCTCGAGTATTGTGGATTGTGGGATTGTTGTGGTGGATGTCCTTGTCATTGCTGTAGCTCCGGTGATGGTGATTGTTCTAGGCGTGAGCTCCGGTGATGGTGATTGTTCTAGGCGTGAGTTCCGGTGATGGTGATTGTTCTAGGCGTGAGCTCCGGTGATGGTGATTGTTCTAGGCGTGAGCTCCGGTGATGGTGATTGTTCTAGGCGTGAGTTCCGGTGATGGTGATTGTTCTAGGCGTGAGCTCCGGTGATGGTGATTGTTCTAGGCGTGAGTTCCGGTGATGGTGATTGTTCTAGGCGTGAGCTCCGGTGATGGTGATTGTTCTGGGCGTGAGCTCCGGTGATGGTGATTGTTCTGGGCGTGAGCTCCGGTGATGGTGATTGTTCTGGGCGTGAGCTCCGGTGATGGTGATTGTTCTGGGCGTGAAGAGAGAAATGGCAGATATTCTGATTGTGGTGGGAGTATTGATGAAGGTAAGTGTTATGATTGTGGTAGTGAGGTTGATACCGAATGTTGTGGTGGTTGTGAGTATTGCTATGGTGGTCATGATAATTGTTTTGTGGAGATGGTAATAGTGAATTTCCATGGTGATTAATGCAGCTGTCCTGGTGACGGTAATAATGGCGATTGTTCTGGTAGCGGATGGTAATTGTTGTTGTGGTTCTGGAGATGGTGGCGACTGTTATTGTACATGTAGTAACAGTTGTGGAAGTTATTGTTACTGTGGCGATTGTAAGGATGATGGTGGTATTAAATGGTGACAATGATAGTGGAGGTAGGTGTGATGGTGGTGGTGGTGGATGTGATGATGATGGGTATGATAGTGAGGGTTTGTGTTGATTGTGGTAGCGGTGATTGTAGTGGTGGTAAGGGTGGTGGTGGTGGTGATGGTGGTGGTGATGTTGGTGGTGGTGGTGATGGTGGGGGGTGGTGGTGGTGGTGATGGTGGTAGTATTACCGCTGGTGCTGCAGGCGATAGTGGCGATGCACGGTGACTATTTGGTATGTTGATGAGTCAAGAGGTGAAGAATGAAATCACTACGGTGACTGGTAATGATTTTAATAATGCATTTGTGGGACTACTTAACGTATTAAGGCTTTAAGGCGGAGGGTGGTGCGTGTCAGGTAATGATTCAATCACTCAGCAGTAATGGTTCGAGAATGGTATAATGAAGAATTTGCAACGTTGACTCGTGATGGGTTGTGTGTGTGTGTGTTGGGGGCTCGTGGCTCTTTTGAGTCAGGATGATATATATAGAGCTTGTCGAGGCTGGTTTGATTATATAGAGCGTTGGGGAGGCGCTATAATTGGCCCGTGAACATTTCTGGCTCTACATTACAAGCAAAAAATTAATCATGATTTAATTCTACCTTTGTTATTAAACAGCATTTGTTCGTAAAGCCATTTGTTTATTTGCTGACCTGTTAAAATATTGTTTAATTAATGTATAGCAACAGGTTAAATGATTTTGTTTTTCAAAGTGTTATAATGTCCATTTCACAAGCCTAACATTAATTTATTATGTTAATTATCTGTAAATCAGTAAATTAACCCTAATATTCTCTGATAGCGCAATTTAACAATAATCTTTTTCGCTTTCCATGTTAATAGCCCCTTAATTCAAACACACACACACACACACACACACACACACACACACACACACACACACACACACACACACACACACACACACAAACACAAAATTCTCAGGGGAATTGAGAGGGGGACAAAGACAAACTCTTCAGCACGGGTGGGACACGAACAAGGGGACACAGGTGGAAACTTAGTACCCAGATGAGTCACGGAGACGTTAGAAAGAAGTTTTTCAGTGTCAGAGTAGTTAATAAATGGAATGCACTAGGAAGTGATGTGGTGGAGGCCGACTCAATACATAATTTCAAATGTAGATATGACAGAGCTCGAGAAGCCCAGGAATCTGAACACCAGTAGATTGACATTTGAGAGGCGGGACCAAAGAGCCATAGGTCAACCCCGGCAAGCTCAACTAGGTGAGTACACACAGAGGGGCCTCGCGACTGAGTGGATAGCGCTCGGGAGTCGTTGTCCTAATGGCCCGGGTTCGATTCCCGGCGGTGGTGGAAACATATTGGCAAAGTTTCTTTCACCCTGATGCACCTGTTCACCTAGAAGTAAATAGGTACCTGGGAGTCAGATAACTGCTACGGGCTGCTTCCTGGGGATGTGTGTGTATTCACCTAGTTGTATTCGCCTAGTTTTGTTTGCGGGGGGTTGAGCTCTGCTCTTTCGGCCCGCCTCTCAACTGTCAATCAACTGTTTCTACTACTACTACTATTTTTTTTCTCCACACACACACACCCCAGGAAGGAGCCCGTGACAGCTGATTAACTCCCAGGTACCTATTTACTGCTAGGTAATAGGGGCATAGGGTGAATGAAACTCTGCCCATCGTTTCTCGCCGGCGCCCGGGATCGAACCCGGGGCCACAGGATCACGTGACCAGCGTGCTGTCCGCTCGGCCACCGGCTCCCTTGTGTGTGTGTGTGTGTGTGTGTGTTAGAGAGAAATATATGTAGTAGATAATAGAGAAAAAAATAGATTGGTTAGAAAGGCGGGGTCTAAGAGCTAATAGCTCGATTCTGCAGGCACAAATAGTAAATACACATATTTAGTAAATACTAGTAAATATAACTAATATTTACTAGCTACTAATAATTACTAGTAAATATAACTAGTAAATATCTAGTTAATACACTGCCCTCTCAAGGTGAGAGAGCAGAGCAGATGTCACGGAAAAGCAACTTCTTTTAACTCTAGACAAAAATATTAAGATGAGAGGATGTATTGTAAAAAATCAAATGCAATGTAGTAATGATTACTAAGCACCATGTCATTCTAGAATAAGACATAAATGAGAGTCGATTATCACTGCCACAGAAAACCGCGCATTAGCTCCAACAGACAATGAACACTTAGTGAGAAATATATATGCTTTTAACTTGCTGAGTCTCAAGAAAGCAGATGCTGGAGTATGAGGATAAAGAATTAAATACTCAGTCGTGATAACACAATCATTGATAATTGGCATTTGCAAGAAGTGGGTAAAAAATTAAAAATATAAAAACAAGGGGGTAAGATTTTGTTATAAATGTTTAATATGATATATTAACATGAGGCAGGATCTTAAGCTTCCAACCATACTTCAGAGAATCATGTCTCAACTCAGCCTTTTGCATTAAAGTCATAACAGACCCTACATAATCCAGCATTGCTTAGGGACAAATTACTTTGTTCCGTTAATACTCTATTGGGTATTAATACCCATCTATTCAGTGGTGCCAACATGTCAATACACTCATTGTATGATAAATGGCTGAGTAAAAAGGCCTGCAATCTCATCAAACTGAACATTCTCTTTAAATGTAATCCACCTGTCACTGATATCCCTCGTGGTCTGTACGCATCATTCAAGTAACAAAAACACCCATTATCTACACAGGTAATGAGAATCTTCCTCTTCTTAAAAGTGTCACTTGAAACAATTGTCCCTTATACCAAACACCTAAGATCTCACGTGCACTGTGTCCCCACTGATGGTTCAGTCCAATCGTCAGCAGGACGGACTGCAGCAGCATGTATGATTTATAGAAACAATACTTGCAAACAGACCATCAGTGTCAGGTTAAACAACTGGCTGAATTTTACACGAAGGAAACTAGCTTCACTACAGCTAGTTACCAGTGCATTATAAAACACAGGAGGAATAGTATTCTGTGATTCAATGTCTGCTCTTCAAGCACTTGAAAACTTCTGCAGTATCGACAGCAAGAACCTCATAATAACAATTATTAATAACCTGCTCCCCTCACAGATAAAGGGATTTAGAGTCTCTTTTGTATGTATACCATCTCAAATAAATATAACCTATCATAACGGCACAGACATGCAGCCAAATTATCGTGTAACAAGGATGAAGTTTAATGAGACTTAGGTATCCCTATCTCTGTTGTCCAGATTATATTGTTCCAAATACTCAGGTCTGATAGGAGAGAAAATACTGATTCCCAAATGCCTGGAAGCACCAGAATAAAAAGCTATTTTTTGTTTAGATCCGACATCTATGTATACGGGCAGCACAAACCATCCAGTAGACTGTGCGACACTGGTTGCGAGGATTAGTTTGGGCTACCGTTACCTGTGGCGAGTGGTTACAGGTAACGAATCTCCCAGTCCTGAGCACTCCAGTTTCCTGAGCACTGGAGTGCTCAGGAAATGTGCAAACTTTGTGAGCAGGAACTGGATGATGATCTCACACACTACGTTATGCCCAGTCATTAGACCCTTCAGACCTACCAGCATGAGGTACCTGGAGCTTTGCAATCACTTTATTAACTCTCGTGTTCTTGAAGATATCCTCATCATGCATACAAAAATTGCCAGTAAAGGCTACTGATCACACCCTTCTTTGACAAGATCCTGCGAGATGGGGGCTTTTTAGTGTTACTTTCGTCACTCTCGTGTTCTTAATGATATCCTCACCATGCATCCGAAGTTTGCCGGTGCAGACTGCTTATATGACCCTGTATAACTAATCATCCTGTATGATGGGGGATTTTTTTTATCATCACATAGCTAGTTCTTGACACACTGTGTACTCCCCTTCATATTCCCCTTAGAGCAGCTGCATCAATGCAGATGTACCTAAATGTGTTAATGAAAGAATTAGTATAACTTCTAGGCCATTAATGAAGATATACTGTTGACGAAATAGCTAGCCAAAAGGTCTTTGTATTATCATGAATGCTCAAATCCCAAACGAGCTGGTATAAAAGGAAAGGATCGTTTACACTTTATCTATATGGGAAGTAAACAGAGTAATCAGGAGACAGGCAGCCAGATTGGAGTGGGCCCCACAAGGAGTAGTACTGGGTCCCCTTATGTCCTTTATCTTTTTAAATTGCCTACCTGAGAACGGTGATTTATTAATGTAGCATCCATTAATCCCTCTTTGACAACATCGGCTCATATTAGATCGTCTTGCTGAAATATGAACCTTTCTCCCAGTAATCTGTTGGGGAAATGTTCTCTGAGCAACACTTTTTATCGTCTCAACCAGTAGACCAATCTTGACCAGAGCTAACAACAACCAGGATAAATTCTCGAATGCTAAGTCGATTATTGCAGCGTCTGGGATGCTCTCAGACGTAGGTTCGAATCCTCGTCACGGCCCTTGTGGATTTGTTCATTCTCCAATGGGTTATGGGCTCCTCCAGACCGTTAGTGAGAGGCTGTATGCTTATTGTATCGGCCTTAATATTCTCACACCTTAGTTACAGCAGCAGCAAGATTTGCTGTCCTCATAACCACCTTGATTCGTTGCTGTTACCTTGCTAGGACTTTAACACTTATTTCCTTGGTACACTTCCTAATTCTATTGCGTCGACTTGGAACTTGTCCATGTGCTGGACATGCGAACAGTTCCTCCGTCACTGACAGTCTGACCTCAATCGATCAGCATTGTTATCTCCTACTGACATGCGGGTGACGATCTCCAGTTGTCTAAACTTCTTGTTCTGTGACATGTACTTAAATTGTCTATCTTCCGATTCTCTTAAAAACTACGAAAAGTCTGCAACAGAGTTTCCCCTTCACCCCATTCATATCCTTACAATTCCATTTCCCTCCATTTACATTACGGATATTTTGATGGGGAGAATAAAATTAAAGGAAGATTGCAGATTGCTACAAGGGTAGCAATAGCCAGCTGTCTGACCACAAGAGTGGTCAGACAGTAATAAATAAACACCTAAAGAACTCGAACCATTAAATAAATCCCGTTAAAGGGTTTAAACATGGTTTAACATTGCTATATGGACCAATAATCAAGTAAATTGCATAAACAACCAAACCCATGACACTAACGTAAGCAAACATTTACAATGATCCATCACCACCACAACCTGCATTAGTCATCATCCAAAAAAACAAAAAAAAAAACAATAACTCGACTTCAAACCACCTTACCATTCATCTCGACAACCATTTATTCATTTTTTGTGCATGACACAAGATAGTATTTACTCCACGGGAGGATAAGAGAATGCGTCATTTGTTTTTCGAATGTCACTTCCTGTCCCTGCTGCTGCTGCTGTGGCGAGGGAAGAGGCGGATATTAACAGTCAACCAGTTTAGACTGTGAGAGTGATTTACTGAGGAAGGAGGAGGAGGAGGAGGAGGGAAGGGAAGGGAAGGGAAGGGAAGGGAAGGGAAGGAGAGGGAGGGGGGAAGTCTATTCACTCTTTATCTCGCTTGTCTTTAGTGTGGTGAAAATTTTACTGTTTGTCATAATCATGTGGTCGTGACTGCTGAAATCCTTTTGATGACATCTGTAATTTTCCTTGGATGTTATTAATATTGTTGCTAATATTTAATGGTTTTATTTTAGCTACGTCATAATTTAGAGTTGTTATGTCAAGACAAGGTATCGTGCTGGGATGTTTCTGTGTGGGAGCCACTGTCTGCACCTGTCTTAGTGTACCTGTACCAACACTAGCACACAATAGCAGATGTTCTCTTATAATGGTTTATCACAGTCCAAGCCACTGCTGGGCTCGGGGGCTCTTGCTTCTAATGCTGGAACACTGGGTGTGTATGTATTATTTGTCTACTGTAATTAGATTTTAGGCACTTGTGTCTTGCTTCTGACACAAGCCACAAGCCGATGTCCTAAGTGGTTGATTTTCAGCAATTATTATCTTGAGGAAATGATGAATGATATCCTGATTACTCTCTCTCTCTCTCTCTCTCTCTCTCTCTCTCTCTCTCTCTCTCTCTCTCTCTCTCTCTCTCTCTCTCTCTCTCTCTCTCTCTCTCTCTCTCAATAATAATTTGTGTGGTATTTGTTATTTTCTTATGCTTTATTACTGCTCTGCATCCACACACTCCTTCATTATTTTGCATATTCTTCAGAGGTACCTAACTGCTTTTCCCCACCTGCCATTCTTCCCTGCCGCTCCCCCTCCTTCCGCTCTACCGAACTCCGTTCCCCATCTTTCCCCTCTTCCCTCCCCACCACCCACACTACCCTCCCCACCACCACCCACACTACCCCTCCCCACCACCCACACTACCCCTCCCCACCACCACCCACACTACCCTCCCCACCACCCACACTACCCCTCCCCACCACCACCCACACTACCCTGCCCCTCCTGCTACTGGGGTCGCCCGCCTGGGCCCGTCATTCTCCACACTATAACACGGCCTAAGCTGTTACGCTGTCACCTTCTGTTACCAGCTCGTTAACCTTAATTGAATTCGCCTTCACTTCCTCCTTTCCTTCCCACTTCTATCCATCTACTCTTCTCCTCCGTCGCCCCTCCTCCTATCACCCTCTTATACTTCCACATCTCATTCTCTTCGGTTTCACCTCTCATCTCCCCCCCCCCCTTTCGTCTGTGTCTCTTCTTCCTTAGTCTGTTTACCTCCTCTTTTCACCTATTTTCTTTGTTCACCTATTCTCTTTGATTTTATTCCGCTATTAGTATTTCTCTAATATTTCTACTCTTACTTTTCATCTTGCTCTAGGCTATTTTTCTTCCACTTCATCTTTCTTCCTCCATATTCTAATAATTTAATATTTGTTTATAAGTCACGACTGGTTTGGAGTCTGTACATATGTATTATGTATGCACATGTTTTTAAATATGTATGTGTTCAAATATGTGTGTTTTTAAATATGTGGATTCTTTTAAATATGTGTGTTGTTAAATATGTGTATTCGTCTCTATTTTTTAAATCTTAACCAGTTTCTTCCTTGTACACTTTCACAACTTTTCTAAGAGATTTCATAAAAAAAATAATCACACAATGAAACGTGAATTTTTTAATAATAAATTATTAATCGTACTGGAATGTTTAAATGTATCAGTAACATTAAAACATTTCAAAGTATGAGACATTCTTGTAATCTTACCGCCAAATATAAGGTTCAGTACTGCATGAATGCCTCAAAGCTTCCAAACAGAAATTTGGTCCTGAATACCAGTTTGATTAGCAGAGTACCCTTGAGTTAAAATACTTAAGTGATTGACATTCCAGAATACAAATGAGTACAGGAAACATTTTTTCTCGCCTTGGGATCTCAAAAGGATGGATGATGAGAGGGGAGTTAATGGGTATGTATGGTCGATTGAGAAAGATGGGGTATTTCCTATTGTTGTCATCGCTCACCGGGGGGAAATATGCACCGAGGATGATGATGATGAACGAGAGGAAGGCATGATATGTTCAAAGGGAGGGCGTGGGAAGAAAAAGGGGAAGAGGAGGTAGGGAAGGTGCAATTCTGGATAGGGAGGGGGGAAGGGGGTGCCAATCACGGTCTTCATATTACCTGGTTATGGCGTTACTGGAAGTGCGGTGGACTATTCATGCCTGATCCTCGGTTTAAACACACTCTTTTCTCTCTCTCTCTCTCTCTCTCTCTCTCTCTCTCTCTCTCTCTCTCTCTCTCTCTCTCTCTCTCTCTCTCTCTCTCTCTCTCTCTCTCTCTCTCTCTCTCTCTCTTTCTCTCTTTAACACTCATTACATTTGTAGTCACAGCAATTTTTCTTGCTTTCGATCAGTTCTGCGATGGAACGGATCTTCACCAAGTCCCTGCTCCAAAGGAGCCCCTACCGTGCTCAGAACTAAGGCTTGGGCCTTCTTTCGGCGCTTCATTTTGAGCACTAAACATTTTGAACATTCACTGAGCACTAAACACAGGTCGAGCGCCCACACTCAGGGACTCACTGATGCATGACGCAACAAGTACTCTCCTGTTGGCTGCACCAGAAACCTGTAAAATGTCGTCGACAGATATGCTTAAATCAGCTAGGCTCCAGCTTGATCTCCCATAATATTACATACAAACTCAGATTAAACCTAACATTACCCTCGTTATGCCAATTTATTCATTTTAACATATCCAAAATATGTTGACCAGACTACACACTAGAAGGTGAAGGGACGACGACGTTTCGGTCCGTCCTGGACCATTCTCAAGTCGATTGTGACTTGACATTGACAATCGACTTGAGAATGGTCCAGGACGGACCGAAACGTCGTCGTCCCTTCACCTTCTAGTGTGTGGTCTGGTCAACATACTTCAGCCACGTTATTGTGACTCATCGCCTGCATATCCAAAATATTCCCTGGCTGTTCTCTTTACTAGTTGTTGGTTCGCAGGAGTTTCAAGTGGGTCGAGTAATGTTATGAAGGACTTCAGTGTAGTAACTACCACATCTCCAGACTTTCTGATGCGAGACAGTCTTTACTGTCTCGCAACATCTCCGGACCTACTATTGAGAACAAGCTTGGAATTTCCACAATGACGAATCTTATGGTTTGTGCCGAGACTAAGTCTTCTGATTTTCTTCCCTTAATATTTTCATCGGATATTGCTGCATTTTTCAAACTTTGTTCTTTACTTTCGTCGTTTACCTTGGGAATCATTTTTTATTGATTCCCCAGGATTGCGCCCGGAATGAAGTCCCCGTGGCGCAGTGGTAACACACTCGCCCCGCGCTTCGCAAGTGATTTGTCCTAGGTTCGTATCTTGGCCGGGGGAGGATTGACTATAGGCGCCAATCCTTAACCGTAGGCCTGTTCACCCAGCAGTGATTGAGTACATGGTTGTAAAACGATTGGCAGGTCGTGTTCCAGGAAAACTAGTTGGTTAGGCTTACCACGAGCTATGAGAAGGAAAAGCTCACACCTTGCTAACAGCAATCAGCAGTCGCCCGATTCCCTTATCCACCTGTGTAAAAAAAAGTGTTAAAATTCAATATATATTCAGTAAACAAATTTAAATTATAGTTTGAAAAATTGTTCACCAATTTGCTGAGGGACTCTGCGTTGCGCGTGTGAAGAACACTAGCCTAACCTGCAGAGACAAGAAGAAAAACAAGACGTGGTAGAACTATTTACTGGCGATGTGACCCGCCAGTAAAGACTGTCTCGCGTGAAAAGATGCAGATAAGTAGATGAAATAGAATAAAAGGCATCAACCTCTGAGCTATTCCGTGCACTTGGACCCCAGTTGTGAGGGTGTAGCGTTTGCGGTGCATCTGTTGACTGTGCAACAGCCTCGATTTATTGTCTAGCCCTGGCTCTCTCCTCTCTTCGGCAGCAACGTTTCCTCTCCAGTCTATATTCTGCAGCCAACCAAGGATCCAGGGGGCCGGATTCGCGAAAGCACTTACGCAAACACTTACGAACCTGTACATCTTTTCTCAATCTTTGGCGGCTTTGTTTCCAATTATTAAACTGTTGATGAGCTCCGAAACACCAGGAGGCTGGTTATAACAATAACAACAGTTGAATGGAAAGTTTTCATGCTTGTAAACTGTTTAATAAATGTAACCAAAGCCGTCAAAGATTGAGGAAAGATGTACACGTTCGTAAGTGCTTGCATAAGTGCTTTCGTGAATCTGGCCCCAGGCCCTCGGCGTCCTCCTAAATTCCATATTGTGTCCTCAGGGCATCCATTCTCTCCATAAGGGCCGAGGCGAATTCGCTTGTATACTGGGGCCTGTCCCTGTAGGCCGTCGAATTACATGCCAGGACATCCAAATTATGGGAGCCACTTGACTGGTGGCAAAATACGCAACTGTCAACCTGGTAAATACACAACTTAGTAAATACAACAACTTGGAAAATACATCTCCATAGTAACACATTTTCACCGCAGACTGTCGTCTTGGAAGGTCACGAACCCCAACACCGGCAAGGAAGGGCAGTGGGTACGAGCGTCAGTGCCCACAGTGGGTACGAGCGTCAGTGCCCACAGTGGGTACGAGCGTCAGTGCCCACAGTGGGTACAAGCGCCAGTGCCCACAGTGGGTACGAGCGTCAGTGCCCACAGTGGGTACAAGCGCCAGTGCCCACAGTGGGTACAAGCGCCAGTGCCCACAGTGGGTACAAGCGTCAGTGCCCACAGTGGGTACTAGCGCCAGTGCCCACAGTGGGTACAAGCGTCAGTGCCCACAGTGGGTACAAGCGCCAGTGCCCACAGTGGGTACCAGCAACAGTGCCCACAGTGGGTACCAGCGCCAGTGCTCACAGTGGGTACCAGCAACAGTGCCCACAGCGGGTACCAGCAACAGTGCCCACAGTGGGTACAAGCGCCAGTGCCCACAGTGGGTACCAGCAACAGTGCCCACAGTGGGTACAAGCGCCAGTGCCCACAGTGGGTACCAGCAACAGTGCCCACAGTGGGTACCAGCGCCAGTGCTCACAGTGGGTACGAGAAGTGCTGAGTGTGGGAAGACAAGGGGGGGGAGAGAATCTCAGATACTAATTGCAGGATAATTAGGGTTCGCTGCCAATTATCACCTGATCTCACCTTTTGGGAGTTGAATACTGATGCGCGGTTTGTGTATGCAGAGATGGTTTTGTTATGCTTGTGTGTGAATATATGTGTACTCACCTAGTATGTGTGTACTCACCTAGTTGTACTTGCGGGGGTTGAGCTCCGGCTCATTGGTCCCGCCTCTCAACAGTCAATTAACTGGTGTACAGATTCTTGAGCCTACTGGGCTCTATCATATCATTGTACTGGACTCTACAATTGAAACTGTGTATGGAGTCAGCCTCCACCATATCACTGCCTAATGCATTTCACCTGTTAACTACTCTTGACACTGAAAAAGTTCTTTCTAACGTCCCTGTGGCTCATTTAGGTACTCAAATTTCCACCATGTCCCCTTGTTCGCGTACCACCCGTGTTAAACAGTTTATCCTTATCTACCTTATCAATACCTCTGAGAATTTTGTAGGTAGTGATCATGTCTCCCCTTACTCTTCTGTCTTCCAGAGTCGTGAGGTGCATTTCTCGCAGCCTTTCCTCGTAACTCATGCCTCTTAGTTCTGGGACTAGCCTACTGGCATACATCTGAACTTTTTCCAGTTTCTTCTTATGCTTGACAAGGTACGGGCTCCATACTGGGGCTGCATACTCCAGGATTGGTCTTACATATGTGGTGTACATGGTTCTGAATGATTCCTTGGGCAGGTTCCTGAAGGCAGTTCTGATGTTAGCCAGCCTTGCATACGCCGCCGATGTTATTCTTTTTATGTGGGCTTCAGGAGACAGGTTTGGTGTGATATCAACTCCTAGATATTTCTCTCTGTCCGTTTCAGAGTGTGTGTGTGTGTGTGTGTGTGTGTGTGTGTGTGTGTGTGTGTGTGTGTGTGTGTGTGTGTGTGTGTGTGTGTGTGTGTGTGTGTGTGTGTTTTATTTAAACAGTGTTACAAAAAAGTAGTTACATAATAGGTACATAGATGATTATCATAAGTAATCGGGTTCCTCCAGCTCCTCAGGTGGCGGGCAGGAACTCTGAATGCAGTGTGCATTTCCCCTTTGTATCACCACGCTGAGGCGCTGGAAAAGAAAGCTGGAAGCTCTAGGGTCTCTAGTTGTTTCAATTAGCCTAGAACCCAGTTCCTTCACAAAACTGGTGGCACTCTTACCCCAGGCGCCGAGTGTCTCAGAAGCAATGGGGACAAAATTGTAGTGGTAATCCAGTTCTCTGTACTTACGGATTTGGGTGATTCTGTATGAGTGGCGGCACCACCCGGATGTGCAACACTGAAGTCAATGTAGGTGTTAGCCAGGGTTGATACGCACGTGTAGTCTCACATCAACTGCTTGCCATTCTTCCAGGGGTTCACTGTGATACCATCTGGGTGACCAATAAGAACATCAGAATTACGGGGCGTTAGGTAACGGGGCTCTCTCTCAGCTGGGCATCCAGCTGTGGTGAGGCTTCTCTTGACAATGTCGTTAATTTCACTGTGCCTCGAGTGCCATTCCCCTGTGCTTTGGCAGAGTAGGCCATGGTGGCCGTACCTGTCAGCCATCACCTCGCCACAGGTACACCTATATTTGGTGTGGATTTGGGCAGCAAGGCGGAGGGCGTGTGGTGTGAGACGCGTGCCAGTTGCCGACATTGGGGTTGCTAATAGGAAGTCCCCTGCATGTGGGGCTGCAGCTGCTGTGAGGCAAGAAATGTCGTGTTGTGTTGTTGCAGCACCCAGGCACTCTGCAGCAACCTGGTCTGCAACGGGGCCTTCTCAGCTATATTGCTTGTGGGCTTTTGTTGATATATATATAATATTCGGAAAAACCACATTTAAAAAATTAGAAAATGCTGAACGCGTTTTCGGCTAGTGTCTAGAGATAGCAAGATATAGTATGAAGGGGGAAGCTAGAAGAGGAAAGGTAAGAGAAAGCTCAGATATGAAACAGAACGACTGAGAGAAAGAGAGAGGGAGAGTAATAAAGTGTGCACATTATATGCAATGGAATATACTTATACAAGGGACCAACAGGTCTTATAATTAGGCAAACACTTAGTCTCATAAGATTCTACTTTGCCATGCGGAATTTCTATTAAAAATTGAAATAAAACCACTTTACCAATCATTGCAGGATATGCTGTAAAAAGTCATATTGCACGAGTTATGTCAAGCCATTCATCTTCCATACCCCCCTTAAGTGAGTCCTACGACACTATTATAAGTACCATAATCAACTTCATGCCGCCCTGATTTTATTCTTGCGACCCAAATCTAAAAGTAGACAATAAATATTTACTTTTTCCAAGTCTGAATATTCATTAACCTTTCAATCAAAAGGTCTTTGTTATTTTAACCTCTGAGATTAAAAGTTCACTGTTAGCTCTTTCACTTGGCTTGGAATGTTCATTGTTCGCTAATATTTATGACTATCAAAATAACGACTTAATGTACAATGCCGCTCTCATCTTGCAGTGTTGCAATTCTCTCTTACGTTCTTTATTTTCTTAAGAGAATATAAGTTTTTTCATTGAAACATGTTAATACGATACTATAAACATATTGCCATGTATTTTTGTAAATTCAGATATTTTGTGATGTAAAGTATGTATATAACAGCGGTGCATTGAAGCATTCAGAGATCTTTTGTGAGATTTGTGAAGTTGTCATTCATGCTGGAAGGCGGAAATATTGGTTCATTTCGCTGAGAGTACCAAGAAGCTTTTGTTGCTGCCTCAGTCATTAGACCTTACAATCGACTTGAGAATGGTCTAGGACGGACCGAAACGTCGTCGTCCCTTCACCTTCTAGTGTGTGGTCTGGTCAACCCCTTCAGACCTGCTGGTATGAAGTACCTGGAACTTTGAAATTACTTGTTTCACTCGTATTCTTGAGGATATCCTTATAATAAATTCAAATTTTGCCAGTGCAGATTACTAATCACTCGGCCCTGTATGTCTAACCATCCTTCGATATAGGGGGATGTATTATTATATAAACTCTTGACGCAAACTTAGCAACCCTTCATAAACTCTATAGCTGCATAAATGCCCATGTATCTATGTTAATTTAAAAATTAGAATGTTAGTCTGGAACTAACCTAATAGTAATTTATATCTAATTGGTCCACGTTCGAGCCCGTTATATTATGTTCAATAGTTTGTTATTAGTTATGCTTTGCTAAATCAAATTTAATCCAGTAATTCTACTGTTGGATTGAATGGTTTTAATAGAACCTTTTAATCATTCAAACATGTTGTTGGATGATATCGGTCTATTCTAGTTGTTTTAGACAATTACTCCTCGATTATGCGGCCGCTAGAAGTCTCCAGTTGAGTCATGCGGGCTAATGTACAATCCAGAAGTATATTATTTGTTTTTGTGGCGTCTACTGATGCTGTGCGGTCTGCATCGCTCGATCTAACTTGACACAGAACGTCCCCTTGCAGCCTGCGACAGCTTCCAATAATCTTGTATTTAATTCCTCGTATTTCTGGAGAGTTAACAGTAGTTAGCTTGGGTTTCTTGCTTTTATTTTCCATTAAGTTTCGGGTTCAGTTCATTTATGTTAACTAATTTCCAAGTTCTTGGGAAAGGTTACATTTTGACTAACATTTGTAATTGTGCAAGTCGAGCAAATGAATCATACAGTGGTGTAATACATGTTATTGTCCTCTTCTGAGAATGCCAATGTCTTTTTATAGATTGAAGGCTTAGCATTTTCCTTTCAGGCGCCCTTGGAAGTGGTTTACGTAAGTTTCCAATGATTTTCGGTAATTTGCAGTTAACTCGGTGGGGTAATGCTGACTACAACCGTTGAATTAATGTATTAATAAAGAAGCAATGTATTCAATATGCCCAAGCTCTCATTGGGGTAATTTATAATTGGTATTTGGTAGTTT
The DNA here is from genome assembly GCF_040958095.1 of Procambarus clarkii. Taxonomy (NCBI): domain Eukaryota; kingdom Metazoa; phylum Arthropoda; class Malacostraca; order Decapoda; family Cambaridae; genus Procambarus; species Procambarus clarkii. The sequence continues at coordinate 13,388,843 of NC_091173.1, forward strand.
TAATTTGCCCTTTATAACTTTCTATGGGTGCTGATGGGTTGATGTAGCTTCCTCCTGGTTGTTGCCTCTTTTTTATTTGGCGTTTCTATTACCGTACAATCCTGTATTTCTTGTTAATTTGTAAATGCCAACTAATTTGTTTGTATAATGTACATATATCAATAGAAATGTCTGCCTGTCTCTCCGAGGTTGGAGGTCAAACGCTTGAGGCTGTCTCACCCAACTTGACACAATGATTCCTGTTGGGTACGTGCCCATCATAGTCGGCTATGAGTCGCCAGAATTCAAGCGGGAAGAACGTGTTATTGGTGATCTAATATATATATATATATATATATATATATATATATATATATATATATATATATATATATATATATATATATATATATATATATATATATATATATTAGGCATGTAGACTGATATTAACTATATATGGAAATATTTATTTCCATATATAGATTTCACTGTACATATATTATATATATGCACAGTGAAATCACATTAACGTGATGTATCAATGAGAAAATCAGTAGGAACCTTTAGAAGGATTCGAACCGGCTCACTTGGTGTTCACAAGCAATAGTGCCCCTAGACCACTACGCCACAACGATTAGGCTTATTAATTGCTTAATAAACCTAATTAAAAAAAATTAAGTTATTATGCATTTATTCAGTTGCAGCTTTCAATAGATTCAACTGCTTTCAATACGCTTCAATAGTAATCATCATTCAATATTAATGCGAAATAGCTAAGTCTTTGGCACCTTGCTGCGCGTAATGAGACATTATACACCATTTATTTGTATAATGGTGGATGTATAACTATTCGCAGTGATATCCAGTCGACTCAGTTCAGGCGTCTTAAAGCGTGAACCTCTATCCTTCCAGTATTAAAGACTAGTTCGGGGATATTTCCTGGTAATTCAAGCTATTTTGAGAGTCTTCTTGGTATCATCTGATTATCGTATCTTCTTGTGTCCTCGTGCATGATTCCAGTCATTTCCTGTTTGGTTTGTGTATCTATGTAGTTATCTTGCCTCAAGTGGAGTTGGGTTGCTTCCGTGCCACCTCAGCCAGAATAAAACATCTCTTTTGTAGAGGTAAACAGTAGTTCTGTAGTTTGTTTCTTAGTAGAAGTAGGCAGTAGTTCTGTAGTTTGTTTCTTAGTAGAAGTTGTTGTAGTAGTTGCTCTGTTGTAGAAGCAAATAGTGGAAACAGCGGAGGTAATCAGGGGCAGTAACAGCAACAATAGTGTTTGGAAAAAAACGTTAAAAAAAAATAAAGCAGGCACAGCGGGAGCAGCACGAGGCACAGCTGCCAGGCACAGCGGGAACAGCATGAGGCACAGCTGCCAGGCACAGCGGGAACAGCATGAGGCACAGCTGCCAGGCACAGCGGGAACAGCATGAGGCACAGCTGCCAGGCACAGCGGGAACAGCATGAGGCACAGCTGCCAGGCACAGCGGGAACAGCATGAGGCACAGCTGCCAGGCACAGCGGGAGCAGCATGAGGCACAGCTGCCAGGCACAGCGGGAACAGCGCGGGGCACAGCATACAGTGGCCGCTACCGCGTCTGTACTGAAGCAGTACATTTTACCTCCGAATTTATATAGATTTGTGCAAAAGACATTACGTTTCTGACTATTTCCTTCTTCCTTTTATTGCTTAAGTGAACATTTGACAGATTTCTTGACCTCAGCTCGTAAATTATATCCGTAAGAAATATACAAAGTCACCGTCAATATATATCAAGGTTTTGTAACTGTCTCACTTTCTAAAGTTGCCTGTTTACGTGTATATCTGCATGTGTTCCTGTTTACTGTCTGTTTTGTTCTCTTTGTTCCCTTAACTTCTGTTTCCTCGCCTCGTCATCAGTGACCACAATGAACCTTCCACACACACACACACACACACACACACACACACACACACACACACACACACACATACTAGGAGGGTGATGTTAGAGGCTGTTTGATTGTGTTTGCTAGGAAGTTGTGTGGTGTAGGCTGACTCCATACACAGTTTCAAATGTAGATATGATAGAGCCCAGTAGGCTCAGGAATCCGAACACCGGTTGATTGACGGTTGAGAGGCGGGACCAAAGAGCCAGAGCTCAATTCCGCAAACACAACTAGGTGAGTACATATATATATATATATATATATATATATATATATATATATATATATATATATATATATATATATATATATATATATATATCACATCTTTAATATCAGGGCCTCGTGGCCAAGGGGACATCAGTCGGGGATCGTAGTTCCACGGGCCCAAGTTCGATTCCTGGTCAAGGTAGAAAAAAATGTTGAGTTTCTTTACCTTGATGCCTTTATCCACCTAGCAGTAAATATGTACCTGAGAATTAGACAGCTGTTTGGGCTACGTCTTGAAGATATGTGTATTTGATCCTACAGGGTCAAGTAGTAAATACAAATAGTACATATCCACACTCACACATACACACTTATCCTCACAGCATATAATAAATACATGTATGTATGCATCTAATTTTGTAAAGATAATTTTGTTATCATAACTGTAAATTATTTTTCTCGTGGTTGTCTGCCTGGATATATGTACTATACAAATTCAAAATACCTCTGCAAATACCCATATTTTAAAACAAAAGAAATCCATTTGTGAAAGAATAACACCATGCCCTCCGTTAGTAACTTCAACAAGTGGTCTACACACACCCACACACATGTACCTGAAGATCACATATAGTACATCGTAATCGGCTGTCCGAATTTCCCACGCCGGAGCAGACAGACAGACAGGCGCTCGTTCGAATGAGCATGGAAGCAAAAAAGTATATGCGTCAAGGTATTTGTTTATTCGAATTTCTTTGTACCTGTTTGCGTCACTCGGTGGTCCGGAATTAATGGCTGGCCGGAGGGCTGTTCTGAGAAGCACTAATTAAATTCTATATTTATATGAGTTCTGTACTTCCTCTCGTGATTTTTTTGTTAATGTTTATATGACAAGACATTGCGAACATTTGCTTCAGTGCGTATCTTAGTTCCTCGCACTATTAACCACCTACAGTGTAGGGTACATACCCTGGCTCCGCTATCATTTACCACAGCACATCCTCACCCCGCTATCATTGACCACAGCACATCCTCACCCCGCTATCATTAACCACAGCACATCCTCACCCCGCTATCATTAACCACAGCACATCCTCACCCCGCTATCATTAACCACAGCACACCCTCACCCCGCTATCATTAACCACAGCACATCCTCACCCCGCTATCATTAACCACAGCACATCCTCACCCCGCTATCATTTACCACAGCACATCCTCACCCCGCTATCATTAACCACAGCACATCCTCACCCCGCTATCATTAACCACAGCACGCGCCCTCGGTATGCAACCATTTACACTTCTGCTGTTCATATCTTACAACATTTCAAATGAATTTCGTAGAGCCTTGACCGCGTCTTTGTGGGTAATCATTAGCCTCTCACTCTTTTGCACGACGCAAAGTATGTCGCGTACGGCTTTTGTCTTGACCCTTTTGACCCGCTGTCTCTAAAAGTCAAATACAGTAACTTAATTTTCCATCATCATGGAGCCTAACTGCTGTCAAGTTTCGTCAGCATCTGCGGGACCACCTTCAGGGTATTTTCCTTCAGAGATGGAGGTGCAAAGTGGCTGGATAAGTCGCCTTCGTGCGGGAAGATGTGGTGACATAACTAGGGGGCCAACCCGTTCTCGCACTTTCTTTAAGTCAATATTGACTTATTGAATAAGTGCGTATGTGACATACTAATTTATTGTGAATATTTTAGTTTACCTTGAAAAGCTTCATAGAAAACACCGACCTTACCTAACCTTTTTAGTATGTTAAGATAAGCATCTTATTGCTTCGTAATTACAATTATTACTTAACCTATTATAGGTATAGGTTAAGTAATAATTGTACCTATTATAGGTATGGGTTAAGTAATAATTGTAATTACGAAGCAATAAGATGCTTATCTTAACATACTAAGAAGGTTAGGTAAGGTCGGTGTTTTCTATGAAGCTTTTCAAGGTAAACTAAAATATTCACAATAAATTAGTATGTCACATACGCACTTATTCAATAAGTCAATATTGACTATAAGAAAGTGCGAGAATGGGTTGAGGGGGCACCTGAGCTGGCTAATCAACGTCAGCCACTTGTCTAGCGAACCAGCCACACAGCAGCCATCTTACAAACTATCCGACCGGCCATTTAGTAAAGTAGGCTGCCTAGCAAGCCAGTCAGCCAGCCAGCTAGGAAAGTAGTTAGTCAGCCAGCTGGTAGAATAGCAACATACGAAACCAGCCAGCCAGCTAGTGAGCCAGCCAGCCAGTTAACCAGCCAGCCAGTGAGCCAGTCAGCCAGCCAGTTAACCAGCCAACCAGCCAGCCAGCCAGTGAGCCAGCCAGTGAGCCAGCCAGTGAGCCAGCCAGCCAGTTAGCCAGCCAGCCAGTGAGCCAGTCAGCCAGTCAGCCAGCCAGTCAGTCAGCCAGCCAACGAGCCAGCCAGCCAGCCAGTGAGCCGCCAGCCAGCCAGTTAGCCAGCCAGCCAGTTAGCCAGCCAGCCAGCCAGCCAGCCAGCCAGTCAGCCAGTCAGCCAGTCAGCCAGCCAGTCAGCCAGCCAGCCAGCCAGTTAGCCAGCCAGCCAGCCAGTTAGCCAGCCAGCCAGCCAGTTAGCCAGCCAGCCAGTCAGCCAGTCAGCCAGCCAGCCAGTGAGCCATTCAGCCAACCAGTCAGCCAGTCAGCCAGCCAGCCAGCCAGTCAGCCAGCCAGTGACCAAGCCAGCCAGTCAGCCAGCCAGTCAGCCAGTCAGCCAGTCAGCCAGCCAGCCAGCCAGTCAGCCAGTCAGCCAGCCAGCCAGCCAGCCAGCCAGCCAGCCAGCCAGCCAGCCAGCCAGCCAGCCAGTCAGCCAGCCATGCAGCCAGCCAGGCACCCAGCGGCCGATGCGACGCAACATAAATGATCACTGCTGAGTATAATTGTTGACTACGCTTTAAACATAATACGTGCCTCGCTGCCTCTTCGAGTTACCGCCATGGGCGTGGGCGTGGGCGTGGGCGTAATGGGTGTACAGGTGTAGAAGTGTACCTGGCGGCATGTCGGTCTTGTTTGCTCTCTTCATTTCAGAATACCATTCATTAAATCTCTGGGGGTCATAAATCATTTGTCAATACTAATTATTTCTAAACTGAACACAAAGAAGAAATAACCCTATGAATTATAATTAATGGTTTGAATTAAAGTTCATTAATTTTGCATTTTCTTTAAGAGAACGCAATGTTCGGTGTTAAATAATATTCCTCATAGAGTTATGATTCAAAATGTACTGAAACCATTTAACTGATTTTAAAATCTTGAATGAGTTATATATATATATATATATATATATATATATATATATATATATATATATATATATATATATATATATAACTGAAAACTCACACCCCAGAAGTGACTCGAACCCATACTCCCACAACTGGTATGTACAGGGACGCCTTAATCCGCTTGACCATCACGACCGGACATAAGGAAGTGATAGCCAAGGCTATATGAACCACTTCCCCGCCGGCACTCGGATGGTAATCTTGGGCATAGCATTTTATCAAATCACCTCATTCTTTGGGGCACACGTGAGGAACACAAATGCATATATATATATATATATATATATATATATATATATATATATATATATATATATATATATATATATATATATATATATATATAAATATATATATATATATATGCCTCATAGGTTAAGTTGCCTAAGAAGCCGAATTTTCCTAATTTATTTTCCAATTGGAACCCTAATTCCAATTTTTTTTCAATTGAAATGATAAAGCTTTCAGTTACATTATACATTTTTTATGCATTATATATTATTATCAATTTATTGATAATATTTATCTTAGGATATATTTTAGCATTATTGTTACTGTTATTATTTTACTGCATTATTTTTAAACCCCAACCTATAATATCACAACCTTTACCTTGGTAAAGGTAATACATAGAACACTATGTATCAGTGCTCTGACAGGAGGTTTGTTATTGTTGTACATCCTGTCCTCCCACTTGGCACGCTGTACACACAAGAGCACCAAGTGAACTGGTTTAATGGAGGTAAAATCAATGGAAATATGTTTTTTTGAGGGGAAGCCACTGATCATTGCCCCCTGATGGATTATATGAGTTGGAGTTTGCTCCTACGCTTATCTTTCGATAAACGCGTGTAAACTTAACGCTTGTCTTAACTGCTGGATAAAACTAACCTTGAGGAAAGAAAGGTAGGCTCGAGGGGTCGGCTGGAGTCGTCATGTCCGCACCTGGCGAGGGAGGAGGAGGAGGAGGGAGAGCGAACACCTTCCTTGTACCAATTCTCTCGTAATTTATTTAGGTCTTGTGACCTTTCTGGAAGAATATGCTTTCATTAGCCCTCGTTATGCAATCAACATACTAATTTAGCTCTCATTTGGATACATTTCGGTAATTTGTAGTAGCGAAGCGCTATAGGTGGAGCAGCCGCGCACACACGTGCAGGGGCAATTACGAGAGTGTACGTGGTGTGGATTAAGGGTGGGTCTAGGTTGTAGGTTAATTGTTGAGGTTAATTTGATGTAAATGCAGGTCGAGTGTTGGTTATGTATAGGTTATGTGCGGGTTGTGTGAAGTCGTGTACAGGTTGTGTGAGGTCGTGTACAGGTTGTGTGAGGTCGTGTACAGGTTGTGTGAGGTCGTGTACAGGTTGTGTGAGGTCGTGTACAGGTTGTGTGAAGTCGTGTACAGGTTGTGTGAGGTCGTGTACAGGTTGTGTGAAGTCGTGTACATATTGTGTGAAGTCGTGTACAGGTTGTGTGAGGTCGTGTACATGTTGTGTGAGGTCGTGTACATGTTGTGTGAAGTCGTGTACAGGTTGTGTGAGGTCGTGTACAGGTTGTGTGAGGTCGTGTACAGGTTGTGTGAAGTCGTGTACATGTTGTGTGAAGTCGTGTACAGGTTGTGTGAAGTCGTGTACAGGTTGTGTGAAGTCGTGTACAGGTTGTGTGAAGTCGTGTACAAGTCGTATGTAGGTAATGTACAGGTGTAATGTGTAATGAAGTGCACGTGGTTGCTTGCACAAGGAAGACAACAAATGTGTGAGGTGTCATGTAAGGTCTTCATTTGTCAGTAATTATGCCACATCGGCCGTGAACATGGAGTCCAAATTTGCGTGTATTACGAGAGACCGGGTATTAAGTCTTGATATAAGTGGGTCCAGGTGTACTGAATGGGAATGTGTGAGCGTGTGTAAACTAGGAGCAGGAGTGGCAGTGACGGCCTTTAAACGTCAGTGAGGAAACAATTGTGTGACGCACCACTTGGAAATTTGCTTTTCCTCCTCCTCCTCCTCCATCTCCCCCCCCATCCCCTCCGCCTCGCCATGACTCTACAGTTCCCCCGCGTCACATTAACTGCTCCAGATGCATGTCTAATTGTGCCTAGCGGACCTCGCTCTACACGCAGCTTTTACAGCTGTTTTTAGCGAATTGAACTCCACCCGGGACCTACATGTTGTGCTTGTTAACCGTTTCTTAATGTTTATAGTGAAGTTAGCGTTTACTGCTGTGTTATTTCTTTACTGGACTCTGTTCTACCCACAGAAAAACATGGCGCGCTTGTCAATTGCTTAAATATTCGCAGCGAGGTTAACTTAGGCTCTTGTTTTTGTCACCGAGCACTGAGCCATTGTGCGATGTGTTCATCACGTCATTAATGTTGAAGGTGAGGTTGGAGCTGTGTACATTTTTAACGTGGTTCTCTTTATGATGTGGTTTGTCATGGCTGATACCAAAGTTGCCTATCGCTGCGGTTAACGAAGGCCCCTAACAGGATCTACATAATATCCTTGGTGATATTACTCACGGCTGCACTTTCTAATTTCCAAGCGCATTTTAACCGCACCGACCACGAATTATGGCTCCCTGTTTACTTACACATTATCTGGCTATTTTATTTTATATTTTCCGGATTTAATCCATGAATTTATTTAAATGTGTTATATTAACATGTGAGAGTGTTAGCTGGCTTCGCCTAACACTCGCTGCGTTACAGACAAGCTGTAAAGTGTATCCATAGGTTGAACAACTCCTGTGGAACATTCACTTATACGTCATCCTGAATTTCATCCTGAATGCCTTTGCAAATGCTAATGATTATACGCACCCACTGGAGGCATGAAAGGAGCGATTCATTGTTGATTCTTTATCTCGCTCTGTGATTCTGTGTGTGTATTTATTATTTGTGCTTGCAGAATTGAGCTATTAGCTCTTGGTTCCAGCCTTTCTAACCGATCTATTTGTTCTCTGTTATATATACTACATTTATTTCTCTAAAACACTCACACACACACACACACACACACACACACACACACACACACACACACACACACACACACACACACACACACACACACACACACACACACACAACACGAACAAAGGGACACAGGTGGAAACTGAGTACCCAAATGAGCCACAGAGACATTAGAAAGAACTTTTTCAGTGTCAGAGTAGTTAACAGGTGGAATGCATTAGGCAGTGATGTGGTGGAGGCTGACTCCA
>NC_091173.1:13402499-13412499 GCF_040958095.1 Procambarus clarkii
GTTCAACATTAAACTACTGTCTGGCTCTTCTATTGTTTTCTTGGAGGTTGCAAAAAATGCCTCCTCCTCCTCCTCCTCCTCCTCCTCCTCCTCCTCCCAGATTTTTTTTCACCCTCTTCTTTGATTTTGATAATATATTTTATATAATCTTTTCAATCGTAAATAGTAACTTTCAAAGTTTAAATTTCTTATCACCAGGAAAGTTATTTTTTTAGTCACTTCTTGTTCTATTTCTATCTCCTCTTATCTTATAATATCTAAGATATATGATACTTTAAGTCCCGGTTAACTATATTTCACTTTGTTATATTGAGCAAACTTTCACGAGTTTTCCTTCTCATCTCATCTGCCATTCTTATTCACTTATTTGGTATTTATGTCTCATCCTGTGAAGTTCTTCATCGTTACTCTGTCTTCTGTTTATACAACTCAAGAGGAAAGGGGACAGGGAAAGTAGGGTGAAGGGCGCTAATCGCAGAAGTATTACTACACAGCTGTTATTGATGGTCTATCAGTTATGTTTCATTACATGTGTCTCAAGGCAGGTGGCCTACAGATTATAACGACAGGGGGGGGGGGGCACCTGCACCTTATACCATGTCGTAGCTCAGTCAATCAAGGCAGCGTCTGGGATGCTCTCGGACGCGGGTTCGAATTCTCGTCACGGCCCTTGTGGATTTACACCTGCAGGTTTATGACGGCTGCAGTACTTACAGATGTTTGACGACAGGAGTACCTACAGGTGTTTAATGGCAGGGGAGCACCTGCAGGTGTATGATGACAGGAGCACATAAAGTGTGTCACAACAATCGGATGAACGAGAGGTGTATTACTGCAAGTGTCTGACGACCTTGTTAAGCACCGGAGATCCTTCAGGGAAGCCACTGAGGCGCCACGCCCATCACTCCTCGCCCTCACGCGAACGGCAATACTTCAACAATCAGCATCATTATCTTGAGACACAGCCCCGCTCCTGTGCCAGGTAAGCTACGGGCTCACCATAGCCCGTGCTACTTAGAACTTTTTGTTCCCAGTAGCTGAATCTTAAACAACAACAACATTATCTTGAGCCTATGACATCTGACCGCCTTCCCAACCGTAATTACCTGATGGTAGAACCTGAATGGACGCGAAAAGCGTAGAAAGCAGGAGGCCGGACACAAGGTACCAAGGATAAGGATTAGGTACCAAATGGGAAATATAATCCTTCAGGAATTGAGTGGAAAAAAATAGATCTGGAATCGATATCACACCGAACCTGTCTCTTTAATTCCTACAACAAATGGTAGAATTAAGGAGACAGGTTCGGTGTGATATCATGCGAGGTTCGGTTGTGATATCGAAGTGAAGAACTTCGTCTCTTTATGTGCATCTCCCATCCCCTTGGCCCCCCTCCTTTCCCCAATACCCTTGGTCCCCCGTCCACCTTCTCTCATAAAATGTATTATTAAACACTGAAACAATATGCGGGTATCTTATCCTCACATGTCCTTTGTCCCCTCATTTCGTCCCTCCTCTTGTCCTCCCCCCCCCTTCCTCCCCCCCCCCCCACCCACTTCCCCAATCTCTCTCACCCTATTCAATCCACATCTGTCCCCCCCCCACCCACTTCCCCAATCTTTCTCACCCTATTCAATCCACATCTGTCCCCCCCCCCACCCACTTCCCCAATCTCTCTCACCCTATTCAATCCACATCTGCCCCCCCCCCCAACCACGTCCCCAATCTCTCTCACCCTATTCAATCCACATCTGCCCCCCCCCATCCACTTCCCCAATCTCTCTCACCCTATTCAATCCACATCTGTCCCCCCCCAACCACGTCCCCAATCTCTCTCACCCTATTCAATCCACATCTGTCCCCCCCCCACCCACGTCCCCAATCTCTCTCACCCTATCAGTCCACATCTGTTATTCTAAAGGCCATCACATAAAACACATTAATTACCACCATTGTAATTATCCCCATAATCTTAACGATTATACCTATCACCATAATTACCACAACAACAATCACCACCACAATCACTACCGCATCAATCACTTCTATGATCACAACAACAACAACAATCACTGCTACTATGAGCGCCACCACAACAATCATGCTTTACAATCAAGTCTTCTCACGCTTCCCACTCTCTTTATTCACTTTAAAATAATAATATAAATATCACTCTCTAAAACCCAAGTTATTTCGCACTTGGAAACCACAGCTATTTAAAACTCCTGAAGCCAGGTGCATTTACACTCTAAACCCCCCCCCCCCCCCGTCCAACCACTTGGGCTGGACGGTAGAGCGACAGTCTAGCTTCATGCAGGTCAGCGTTCAATCCCCCGACCGTCCAAGTGGTTGGGTACCATTCCTTACCCCCATCCCATCCCAAATCCTTATCCTGATCCCTTCCCAGTGCTACATAGTCGTCATGGCTTGGCACTTTACCCCTGATAGTTTCCTTCCTTCTAACACCCCCCCCGCCCCCCGCGCTTCCACACCATGAGGTTTGGCACCTAATTTCTTTATCCAGGTACATAACTACAACCCCATATAGTGATGGATCAAGAGGTTTCGTCACCAGTGTGAAAGTTTATGCGATACAATTAATAGTTACTCAGTTGTATGGCGACATGTGTCTCTAATTACACAATTCGTACAATTATTCTGGCCCAATCAAAGCCGAAGGAATGCTGTGATATACATTGGAATTGGTCGAGTGTATTCTGATGAGGTAACTTAATGTTTATTTTAGCGTGGCTTCTCTATTCAAGCCGAGGTCCCAGTTGTCTTGAGGTGTGGCGACATTCAATTTCAATTTCTTTCACACAGCCGCTCCTGAGGGTTTGTGTCACTGAAGCCTCCACTCCCCACTTGGGAATCTTGACTCCTGATACTTTCCTTAGCTCTCTTCTGCTTTTTCTTAATGTTCACATTTATTTTCTTTTTATTTTGTGTTGTAATTTTTTTATTGTATTTTTTTTACTCTTTCGAGGCAGTGAGAGTGAGTGAAGGGAGAGGAAAATGTTTGCCTAAATTATAAAATATTTGAATAATAATAATATTAATAATAATAATTATATTATAGCAAATACCAACATGAATGGTAAAACCATAAAAGAGGACATCACAGGAACACTTCTCAAAGTATCGCCACAAAGTATAACACTAAACATCATTATTTGGTCATCATCAGATAATAAAGTAATACGCGCAAACACGAGACGAGAATAAGTAAATAAGATTACGAATAACAATAAGAAGATAGAAGAAAAAAATCCCTGACACACCCTTGTCCAGAGCAGGTATGGAGAAAGTTCTCCCACAGTGGTTACCTCGGGCAAGGAAAAATCCCCAAATAACTGAAGTGATGGGGGAAAACCAAGGTAAACTCGGTCTTGAACTGTTACGTCTTATGGCCCAGTTTCCCGCGCTAGCTATCACCTATATTGTGTAAGTATTTGTAAATGGTTATTTAAGAATAATTGTCGTCGTACTTGCCATTGAAATTGTTTCTTTGACTACATTTACACGTATTAATACTTATTTCTGTTTATTTCCATTAACACCCCATTCATTTGTTCCATATTTGTATTATTATTATTATTATTATTATTATTATTATTATTATTATTATTATTATTATTATTTATTTATTTCTTGTTAATAATTGATGCAATATGAAGACACACATTGGGTTGCCTAAGTACAAGAGTTGCGCTAAATACATTTGATTTTTCTTGCAGGGTATCCCTTAGCAAGCCTTAACACCTTAGAGGCTTTGTACACGGCAGTTAGATCTGACTAAGTCTGAATGAAAGTCACATTATGGTTCGTTATGCATGAATGGTTAATTGAACTTCATTATAGGTGATAGGAACACAAGAATGTCTTGTACATGGCAGTCACCTTGCTTTGCAATATGCTTGCCAATTTCATTAAATTGCTATGTGTACTCGCTACACTGGATTGCATTATGCAAAACACTTACATTAGAGAACTGTTGCATGCAATTACACGTGATTTACAGTCTCGAGGCAATTGCATTAGAGAACATTATGAACATTACACTCGGCGGCGCTGATGTACACTACGTTTACCTTATGCTTGACACAGCCATTGCCAACGTTGCATTAAGTGTGACAAATAAACGTGTTCTTCATGCGGATGCTAATGAGACATTTTTCTTGCTAGGAGGCCGATTAGTTCCGCCGTGGACCGCTTCTACTGCTGACTCACCGGGCGGACTCGCTTTGTTATGCAGAGGGAAAAACTTTGTGTGAATAATGCTTGGCCAATGAGTTCCCTGTCAAAGCAGTAGTTCTGGAGTAGCGCTTGGCTGCTGAAGGGGGTTGGTGGCTTGTTTGGGGTCCTGGCTGCTTGGTTAATGAAGTTACTTAGTGGTTTTGGGTGGGTTGACTTTTCGGTTAGGTAAGGCATAACTGGCCGACCCCTCACAGTATTCAAGAGAGAATTGGATAAACACCTCCAAAGGATACCTGATCAACCAGGCTGTGATTTTGTACGTCAGGCTGAGAGGAGCCACGTTCAACAGCCTGGTTGACCAGTACAGCAACCAGGAGGCCTGGTCGACGACCGGGTCGCGGGGACGCTAAGCCCTGGAAGCACCTCAAGGTAACCTCAAGGTAGGCATTTGGTTACTTGGGTCACTGGTTAACTTGTTTGGTTACTTGAATAGTTAAATTGCTCGATTATTGGGGGTTTAATTGGTAAAGTTAGCTATTCTTTTATTGTATTCTCATCATTCTAATTTTACACTGTATATTGACCAGACCTCACACTAGAAGGTGAAGGGACGACGACGTTTCGGTCCGTCCTGGACCATTCTCAAGTCGATTGTGACAATCGACTTGAGAATGGTCCAGGACGGACCGAAACGTCGTCGCCTGTGCACTTTCTAGTGTGTGGTCTGGTCAACATTATTTACACTGTATATTTTGCCAGTCTAAGTTACGCTAAGTTTACCTAAGTTTACAAAGGTAAACTATAAGTGTCTTAGGGCTGTATACCTGTTCACTACGGTAGATGCTTATAGCCTTTGATTAATTCATTGGTTAAAGATCTTGGCTACTTCTGTAGTTGGTCAGATGGAGTGTTATGGTGTTGGTCACTTGTGCTACTGGAATGTTCAGCCAGTTAGGTAGATTAATAACTTAATTTGGGTGAGCAGTTAGTTGTGTAAATGATTGGTTGGTTTGCAGATTGATTTGATATTAAGTTTGCGATTGAATCGCGAATTAAGTTTAATAGTTGCTTCATTGGTTGCCGGTTTGTTCATTGGGTTATTGATTAGTTTGTTGAGAGAGAGAGAGAGAGAGAGAGAGAGAGAGAGAGAGAGAGAGAGAGAGAGAGGGAGGGAGGGGGGGGGGGAGAGAGAGAGAGAGAGAGAGAGAGAGAGAGAGAGAGAGAGAGAGAGAGAGAGAGAGAGAGAGAGAGAGAGAGAGAGAGAGAGAGAGGGGGGGAGAGAGAGAGAGAGAGGCTGTTGACAGTGTGACCATTCTGGCAGTGCTGGAGAGACTTTTTAATCTCAAGGTTCGGGGTTACTGATGCTTGCATTATGCCAGCATCACTAGCGGGTTTTCATTTTGCGCTCTTGATAATTGTGTTGTGCTGTTGATGTTCTAATTGAACATCAGTCTCGCTTCATGCAGGTCGGCGTTCAATCCCCGACCGTCCAAGTGGTTGCGCACCATTCCTTCCCCCCGTCCCATCCCAAATCTTATCCTGACCCCTTCCAAGTGCTATATAGTCGTAATGGCTTGGCGCTCTCCCCCCGATAGTTCCCTTCCCTTCCCGCGTGTGTGTGGAGCCCCGAAAGAGCGTAAAGGTCCCCCATCTCGCGTGATAGTTTGTAATTCCTGGATATTAGATAAGTATTCAGAGAGCAGAGCGTGTATAGCATCTCGGCGGATTACTTAATTTGGTATTGGGCTTAAGGACTGTCAACATATGGAGGGTTATTAAGGACATAAAGCTTACTAACCAACCAGCAAGAACATTTTAGTTCTGAACACAGTCCAGAACTAAATGTTGCTTCTGCTTTAGATTCAGCTACTGGAAACAAATTGTTCCAAGTAGCGTCAATTGATTGTCACTTGCTTAGCTAAAACGAACTAGAGGGTTCAGTTCCTGAACCGATTATGTACCTCTGTAACCCTGTACACCACCGCCCATGGGATGGGTATGGGGTGCATAATAAAGAAAGAAATTGAAATTGGAGCTTGGCTGTAACTCTCCCAGAACTAAAGTAAACTCTCATATATATATATATATATATATATATATATATATATATATATATATATATATATATATATATATATATAATATATATATATATATATATATATATATATATCCCTGTGCGGGTTGCTTTCTCCTACTTATTTTTTTGTTCTGATGTTTGTGTTTCAGAATTTATACATTAGTTATGCTCTTGATACCTCTGTTACCACCTATTAATTAATCCTTGTTTCACTTAACTTGAATATATTATTGATATCTTGTGTCTCATTCATATTTATTTCAGGTTCAAATTAGCTCGGTCTTGATCTTTAACTTCTGATATTGTTTTTAGTTCAAAGTTTGCTCTCGACGTTTGACGTTATTTGGTGTCCAAAGCTACATGAGTTGTGTTATGTTTTTTCAATGGTTCTTTTTCCCTTGTTTACACATTGTGAACACTGTTAACGATCTTGGATTGGAGGAAATGGTTTAGATATGTGTGTATCTACAAGGCCACACTTGTAAGCAAACCTCACACTGCACGTATATATATATTTGGTATATAAGAGATTATTTCGGCCTTACTATGGGATAAATCCCGCCGCTGGACTTCCCAGACACACGCACCAACGACCCAACTAAGAGTCGACCTTGCGTGTGCCGGGGGAGCCCCCAGGCGCGCCGGTTCGATCCCATTCTACGGCTTCAGTATTTTTCTCAGATACATCACCTTCTTTTGATTTCGTTGTGTATATATATCTTGTGTGTCTGCGTGTATGCGCTTGCAGCAGGTAAATAACAGGGCTCTCACCTAATTCAGCAATTTATATAAGCACATACTAGAAACTAGAATCACTAATTGTATTAAAATGTGAGAGAAAATAAATACATGTGTTACAGCAATGCTTCTCTGGAAAAATTTTAACCAAATTTGTGCGGATTATTTTAATAGAATATTTAATGTAATAGCTTCAATCTGTGTTATAATGTGTCCGTTATTCGTAACCTCAGGATATACATGCTTCTTAAAAGTACCTCCACTTTTCTTTCTCTCATTCCATTTTGTAAAGATTTACGGAAAATTCACTTCACGTTCGTTAAAAACAAAAAATTATACTTCCGCTTTTACAATAGAATGAAGAGAATTTGTGGGAGTGTGTGTGTACTCACCTAATTGTACTCACCTAGATGTGCTTGTGTATATTGAACTCTGACTCTTTGGTCTCGCATCTTAACTGTCAATCAACTGGTGTACAGATTCCTGAGCCTACTGGACTCTATCATATCTACTTTTGAAATTGTGTATGGAGTCAGCCTCTACCACATCACTGCCTAATGCATTCCACCTGTTAACTACTCTGACTCTGAAAAAGTTCTTTCTAACGTCCCTGTGGCTCATTTGGGTACTCAGTCTCCATCTGTGTCCCCTTGTTCGCGTACCACCCGTATTAAAAAGTTTATTCTTATCTACTCTGTCAATTCCTCTGAGAATTTTGTAGGTAGTGTTCATGTCTCCCCTTAATTTTCTGTCTTCCAGTGTCGTGAGGTGCATCTCACGCAGCCTTTCCTCGTAGCTCTTGCCTCTTAGTTCTGGGACTAGCCTAGTGGCATACCTCTGAACTTTTTTCAGCTTCGTCTTGTGCTTGACAAGGTACGGGCTCCATGCTGGGGCCGCATATTCCAGGATTGGCCTTACATATGCAGTATACAAGGTTTGAATGATTCCATACACAGTTTCCTGAAAGCTGTTCTGATGTTAGCCAGCCTCGCGTATGCCGCAGATGTAATTCTTTTTATGTGGGCTTCAGGAGACATGTTTGGTGTGATATCAACTCCTAGATCTTTCTCTCTGTCCGTTTCATGAAGTACTTCATCTCTCATTCAGTATCCTGTGTCTGGCCTTCTGTTTCCACCGCCTAGTTTCATTACCTTGCATTTACTCGGGTTGAACTTTAGTAGCCATTTGTTGGGTCATTTATTCAGTCTGTCTAGGTCATCTTGTAATCTCCTACTATCTTCCTCTGTTTTAATCCTCATAATTTTTGCATCATCAACAAACACATCGTGTGTGTGTGCGTGTGTGTGTGTGTGTGTGTGTGCGTGTGTGTGTGTGTGTGTGTGTGTGTGT
Source organism: Procambarus clarkii (assembly GCF_040958095.1). NCBI lineage: Eukaryota > Metazoa > Arthropoda > Malacostraca > Decapoda > Cambaridae > Procambarus > Procambarus clarkii. Next base: position 13,410,865 of record NC_091173.1, read on the forward strand.
GTGTGTGTGTGTGTGTCCGTCCGTCAAGCCAAGAGGTGGACGAGGCCCCTGTGCAAGGACGTGCCTCATACACATGCAGGAAGCGACCGAGTTGAACATAGCAGTGTTCCTACGTGTTAGGGCTCTCATGGCGGGCAGACACGTTATTCCTCCACTTGCAAGTCATGAGCCTGTGTCACCTGCTTCCCTGCAGCACCACGCATAACAAAATTGTTCCTCGATGTTGCAGAATTTCCCCCCAAATTTACCTTAAAACTCATAGCCACGAGTTCCCACTGCCTGGCAGAAATAAAAGTTCCGGAAGTTTAATGGAGCGGTGTCAACGCGTTATTCCCGGAGCGTGACGAGTGCATTAGTTGGTATTCATATGAAGCACTAGGGTTTGTGGAACAAAACCCTGGTTTGTGCCTCGGAGAGGCTGCAGGATCCAGTAAGTTCAGTAGAACTTCGGTTTCAACTCCTTTTTTACTATGTCGTAGCTCAGTCGATTAAAGCAGCGTCTGGGAATGCTCTCGGACGCAGGTTCGAATCCTCGTCACGACCCTTGTGGTCGACACGACACGGGGCTTCATATAGGGCACTTGTGTTTGATAAAAGGCACTCGGGGTATGATATAAGACACTTAAGACATATTAAACTCACATTCGTGGCAATAGGAACAGGCTATATACACAAAGGTGTTTTTTATATGCACTGACAGGTTACTTTAATCGATAACTCACTTTAGAATTGAAGTATATTTAATTATACAAATATAAAGGAGTAATTTAGAATGGTGGGTTATTGCCTGTCAGTCAATGGGCCCTCAACCTTAAAGCTTAACTTAAGCGTAGAAACGACGTCACGATAAATGACATCAAACTTCTCCGGAAATTCTGACAAAAACATTAACTTGGATCCTGTGAGTCAGCCGGGCTAATCAAAATATGCAATGTAATGTGAATTAATAGCTTAACAGAGGCATCTAGGTTAACTTTGTGTGTGTGAGTGTGTGTGTGTGTGTGTGTGTGTGTGTGTGTGTGTGTGTGTGTGTGTGTGTGTGCGTGTGTGTGTGTGTGTGTGTGTGGTGTGTGTGTGTGTGTGAGTGTGTGTGTGTGTGTGTGTGTGTGTGTGTGTGTGTGTGTGTGAGTGTGTGTGTGTGTGTGTGTGTGAGTGTGTGTGTGTGTGTGTGTGTGTGTGTGTGTGTGTGTGTGTGTGAGTGTGTGTGTGTGTGTGTGTGTGTGTGTGTGTGTGTGTGTGTGTGTGTGAGTGTGTGTGTGTGTGTGTGAGTGTGTGTGTGTGTGTGTGTGTGTGTGTGTGTGTGTGTGTGTGTGTGTGTGTGTGTGAGTGTGTGTGTGTGTGTGTGTGTGTGTGTGTGTGTTCCTTTACATACGAATTAATAATGTTTGAGGTTGCCAGAAATAAAACCGCACTGAGTAATCATGCAAAGTGTTGATGTAGTCATCAAGCGACTTAAAACTAATGCAATGTTTAAGTGCTAAAATAGACATAAAGAAAACATTTCAATATATTTCATGAATTCGTGAATTAAAAGGACAATATTTAGTGTCTGAAGTAATTTATATACGTTCTTAGAACTGGTCGAAACATTTATAGTCAGAAAGCTTGAGAAGTTTCATGACACACTTGTGATGA
>NC_091173.1:13417499-13419999 GCF_040958095.1 Procambarus clarkii
ATCCGTGTATGTGAGCACCCGGAAGTGATGCTTCATTAAAAGTCATTATAAAATTTATTTTTGTAATCATCCGCCAGCTTTCAACTTGTTTTCTTTACATTTTAGGCAGGGAAAATATGGATACCAAATATGTGGAAGACCATTAGGGGGCACTAAGATGTGTCTTGAAGGTATAATTAGTGGTAATTGAACACAACGCCAAGCATAACTCCAAGTCAAAAAACATTTGGAGCTCAACGGCAATGAGTGACGAGAGAGATCAACGACAAGGAGTGGGGGAAGAAGTTCAACAATAGGTGGCGAAGGAGTTCAACGACGAGGAGTAACGAGGAAATTCAACAAGAAGTATCGAGGGAGTTCAACGAGAAAGAGCGACGACTGAGTTCAACGAGAAAGAGCGACGACTGAGTTCAACGACAAGGAGACAGGAAATTCAACGACAAGAAAAGACGAGAGAGAGAGTTCAACGACAAGCAGATACAAGGGTGTTCAGAGACAAGGAGAAACAAGAACTAATTCAGAGAGTGTTAGTAAGATCTTGCTGTAATTTAGAAGTCAATTTTATGAGGAAAGAGACGAAAATAAATCTACTGTAGTCAAAGAAAAACACAGAATTTGACGCAAATATGAATTACATTTTTAAGGTTAAGAACTTTTATCATATACGGATGCACATTTTTTTTCCCCGAACAGTGAGATGATGTTCTAGCCAGAAATGACCATGAAACAATATATCGAAAAAAGTCGATGAAATAATGTAAAATAAATCCTTCAATAACATTTATGTGGAACTAACTAACACTGCAGTAAACGCAAGCAAAAATAAATAATGATTGATAAACTGATTGGATAGCCATTTCTATTTAGTAACCCTTTATTAGATGAGTGTAAATGGATAATGTGAATGGAAGAGACAACATCGTCACATTAGCATAACATGTTACATTGAGCATTACATATTCATTTATAGGTGAATCGTATGTAATCTTATGTATATCAGGGCATCATTCTAATACCTTTGAACCAATTATATATACATGGATCTGAGAGCTACTTGATCTTATCACGGATAGCTTTCACTATATTATTTTACTAACAGACGCAAAATAAAAACGGTAAGAGTTGTAGTAATGGAGTATTAGTAGTAATGTTAATAGTCTAGACAGTAGAATGAAATGTTTGGAACAAATTAGAGTAGAATTGATGGTTCATGTAAAATAAGTAGGAGAGAGAGGCAATAATAAGTAGTAGAAATAGTGGGAAATCAGAAAAGGTAATAAGAGTCACACAGAAATATCATTAACGTGATATATATCAATGAATGAACAAATCCATTTGGATTATAGGGGGGCGGAAACCTACTCTTACTCTTTACTCTTCCACCCGAGTACTTGTGGATTATACTTAAAATCTTGGATTGGTTTCAGTAGAAGGATCAAAACTTCCTGTGATTTCAGTAGGAATTCGGTTAGTATGACTTTTTTTTACAGGTTCAGCAGTGGTCTAGTGGTAGAGTACGCGACTGCCAATCCCAAGGCGTTGTATGTACGCGCCCACATATAGTTCCAGTGTATTTTCTCGAGAGTGAGAGTGGCAATATCTCTGTTAATGATTGCACAAGTTATCACCATAAAGGGAAATAGATCTCAGATATATGAGTACAAACAAATTACTGGCAGAAATGAGGAACGAATACACATTCACGAAAGCGCGCACTCACGCGCGCACACGCACAGGTATACACACACACACACACACACACACACACACACACACACACACACACACACACACACACACACACACACACACACACACACACACACACATCCAGACCACTCTAGCATAAGCATTAACCAACCCACCTTACTTCCTGTAATCATAACTAGTAAATAATCTATTCTCCAAATTTCTACTCGTCGGATCCTATCAGCTCACTGATATATCACTCCCCCCTCCCCCCCCCCCCCCTCCTCCTTACCATACTCTACCCGGATGTCATCATATCAAATCCTCCCCCCCCCCCCACCTTCCCCCCCTTCCCCCCCTTCCCCCCCGTCACAATCCCCTGGAGCTTCTCAGGTCCCTTTATTATTCGCGAATACGTAAATTATATGCACGGACGTCTTCCCGTGCGGATCTGCAATAACACGTAAACGAGCTGTAAATCATATGCACAAAACACAGGTGGGACAATGTGTTTTCCCCGACCGTTAGCTCGCTTACCTGAGTTCGGAAATGGACCTTACGAACAGAATCGTGACTGGGGGAAATGGTATGAAAAATGGTTCGGTTCGGAAATTACCTTATAAACCATAACTTTTCGCGTCGATTTGCCTGCAGGACGATGCGAGGTATTACGAAGACTATGTAATAGTTGAGCGAATATTTCACGCTACTCTGTAATTTGCACTCGGCGCTTGTTGAGCATTGTAAAATGTAAACGATGTTCTTAAATCTTAGGCAGTTAGACCGAACGTATTGGAAGGGTTGAGTATAG
>NC_091173.1:13427499-13509999 GCF_040958095.1 Procambarus clarkii
GCCTTATCTGAGGATTTAAATTAAGTCTTATTAAAGTGAGGATAATGCTGGTATTCACTGTCACACAGGACAGAGGGTCATACACAAGACCTGTAGGCTGAAGCACATATAAAATATCATGGTTACAATCAATGTTTTACTGTATGAAAATGTAAAGTCAACTTTCTATTGTGCACTGCCACACAAGGGCAGGGATGGGTTCATAAGAGATGCAGCTTAAAAATAATATAAAATTGTTCTTCATTCTTTACAAGGGACAAGCAAATTTTGGATAAATTGTTAAGATGTCGTCCAGTACACCAGATTCAATGAAATAGTTACACAGTTGGTGGTACAATAGGCAAGGAGGTCTAAAATCTTTTTACGGTTTCACATTCAACAGTATAGTGTTCTAGTGAATCCATGGAAGGTTTATCACAGAGTTTACAATCTGAATATTCTGGTAGCGGCCTCAGCCTTACTAACCTGCCAGATGGGCCTATAGCCAAGGCGAATTACCACAATGACTCCATCACATTGCCTGGTCCGGTTACTGTGCCGACCATACAAATACCTATTATTACAATAGTTGTCTTAGCTTTTAATGCTGCAGCTTTCAGGTCTCTGGGCATTTCTTAGTTCTTCTAAATCTGAATTAATTTCTTTAATTTGTATGTTTCTAATAATTGCATTAGATAGTCCAAAGTCATAATCAGTGTTTTCTTTCCTGCAAGCCTCATTGGCCAATCAATCTACAGAGTCATGTTTCCCCTATGTACAAAGTGAGGAATAGTAGACTGAGGAAACATAATTGCAATCATAGACGAGTCAGAGATGTCAGAAGAAATATTAAAAAAAAAAGTCTTGAATGAGTGAAACGGAGTACACGAGGACATTTTCGAGGCCAATCCGATACAGTTTTAAATATAAATATGATTAGAAAAATGAGTGAAATGAGTCACTGCATTGACCGACAGATGGTCGAAAGGCTGTCACCAACTCACGGACGCAAAGAAAAAAAATACCAATATGTCTGATATTTAACTTACATTCACAAACATAGACAATAAAAACCCAAAGAAAATACTGATGTGATATATCAGGAGCTATTAGTAAAATAGTGAATCCTGTTGGTGGCTTATTGATAATGTTCTCATCATACTGATAGATAACTGTGTGTCTGTGCTTGTCTACTGTGAATTAAATGTCTCAGTGTCAGACATTTCTGTCTGAAAATGAACAGATTTCATTGTGTCTACAGTGGGAATTAAAGTGTCTACTGGGAATTAAATCTGACTCTTTGTCCTTGCCTCCTGTAGAATGGTTCCTAGTAAATTGTAGGATAGCATAACTAGCTGTGGTATGTTTATTGAGAGAGAGAGAGAGTCAGCAGGAGCGGCCACTCATCTGGATGAATAACAGTTTTGGGCGGCCTTTTATTTTTTCTTGCTCGTGCTGATGAAATGTCACGGCCCTTGTCAACGGTGAGTCAACGTGTTTAGTCACTTGGTTATTATGTGCACTTTCTCGAGGTGATGGGGGTCGGAGAGGGACGTGAGGAGAGGACGGGTGTAATGTGAGGGGAGGTGAGGGAGGGGAAGGAAGTGAGTGTAGTAGGGCAGGGGAAGGAAGTGAGTGTAGTAGAGGAGGGGAAGGTTATATATGGTAGGTGAGGGGAGGGGGCAGGGAAGGGAAGGACGATGTGAGGGGGTAGAGTAGGGTTATATAGGCGGTAAAGGGTGGGTTTATTACTAAATTTAATGATTTAATACTAAATCACTCTTGTCACCAAATATAAGTGAAAACTGTTTGGCACTCACAACTACTCTGCATTTGTAATAATTATAACAACTTAATTATAATAATATATATATAAATATATATATATATATATATATATATATATATATATATATATATATATATATATATATATATATATATATATATATATATATGACAATGTCAGACCACGGAGGAAAAATGAAACAGGAAATTTCCTTAAGTACTTTCGTATATTAAATACATCTTCAGAAGGTGAAGATGATTTTTTTTTCCTCCGTGGTCTGACAATGTCACATTCTTAATCACGTGTTTATTTTCGTGATATACACACACATATATATATATATATATATATATATATATACACACACACATATATGAGTTTACTTTAGTTTTGAACTTTGTCCAGAGCTAATGTATATACATCTCGGTTAATCTGTAATTAGCTATTCCAGTGCCTTATTACATCTACCTGACCTGAAGGGAGCCGGTCGGCCGAGCGGACAGCACGCTGGACTTGTGATCCTGTGGTCCTGGGTTCGATCCCAGGCGCCGGCGAGAAACAATGGGCAGAGTTTCTTTCACCCTATGCCCCTGTTACCTAGCAGTAAAATAGGTACCTGGGTGTTAGTCAGCTGTCACGGGCTGCTTCCTGGGGGTGGAGGCCTAGTCGAGGACCGGGCCGCGGGGACACTAAAGCCCCGAAATCATCTCAAGATAACCTCTAGATAACCCCAGGCTCGGCTCGGGGAGTAGAAGAACTCCCAGAATCCTCTCCAGGTGTGCTCCAGATACACCACGATTGAAAGGCCTCAGTCCCAGTAACAAATCGGGTTATTTCCACCAGATGTCAAAGAGTGTGTAATTACCTGTATGACTCCATAAAAGTGTGAATGTCTGAAGCAAAAGATACGTTGTATAGTCTTGTAAATGACATATTCTTAAGATAACATATTCACATGTATAACACTCAAGAATCTGGGTTATACGCGTGCTCCGACGGTGTTATCTTGAGGTTATCTTGTGTACGAACAACGGTGACACTGGGAAGGAGAAACACAACTGTTCGTCGTAACAAAGAACAAGGCAGTTATAAATTTGGTTGTTGTTAAATACACATCGGAGGTCAGTAGAGAAATTAAGTCTTTTTTTTCCTTCCCCTGTGGACATGATATGTGAGGCTACCTCGGAGGAACGTGCGGGACGATGCTGAATGGGACATGCGGAAGAAATTCCGCTACAATGACAAGTGCACACGCACACACACACACACACACACACACACACACACACACACACACACACACACACACACACACACACACACACACAAACACACACACAAAACACAAAACACACAGAACGGCCTTTAGAAACTTGTGCAAGGAATCATTCAGAACCTTGTATTCCATGTATGTCAGACCAATCCTGGAGGATGCAGCTCCAGCATGGAGTTCATAGCTCGTCAAGCTTAAAACTAAATTTGAGAAGGTTCAGAGGTTTGCCACCAGACTAGTGCCCGAACTGAGGGACATGAACTATGAGGAGAGACTACGGGAACTAAACCTCATGTCGCTGGAAGATAGGAGAGTTAGGGGGGGACATGATTACCACATACAAGATTCTCAGTGGAATTGATAGGGTAGACAAAGACAGTTTATTTAACACAAGGTGCACACGCACTAGGGGACACTGGCGGAAACTGAGTGCCCAAATGAGTCAAAAAGACATTAGAAATATTTTTTTAGTGTCAGAGTAGTTAATAAATGGAATGCATTAGGCAGTGATGTGGTGGAGGCTGACTTCATACACAATTTTAAGTGTAGATATGATAGAGCCCAATTGGCTCAGGAACCTGTACACCGGTTGATTGACTGTTGAGAGGCGGGACCAAAGAGCCGAAGCTCAACCCCCGCAAGCATAACTAGGTGAGTACACACACACACACACACACACACACACACACACACACACACACACACACACACACACACACACACACACACACACACACACACACACACAAAACGCTGTTAATAATACCAGAAATAAGAGAACTGGGATATGAGAATAGACTAAGAACACAAAATCTTGTGCTGCTAAAAAATAAGAACCAAAGGTGACTTGATCACAACATACAAGATACTCAAGAGTCGTAAAGCGGATAAATAAAGACTATTGAGAATAAGTTGGCATGATAAAGCACCTGAATGTCGTTACACCAAACAATCTACAGCTATTGAGGACTAGGCGAGGAATAGGAGCTCAATCCTCGCAAGCGCAGCTAACTTAAACAAATAAATACGGAACAGACAATCAAACATGAACTGAGGAAAAGTAAAATAGAGATGCGCGTGCGCACACGTACAGACAGACAAACGTAGACTTGATAGACAGAAACAGAAACAAATAAATTGTGAAATACATTTATATAAGTAAGGCAGTTATATAAATTGTTTATTTCAGGAAGTGGTCGCATTATAATATTTCATTGACAGGAAATTACTGTAAGTAATATTTTCGTAGAGGATGAATATTACTTAAGAGATTCTGACTTCGCTCGTGAGTTTAACCGCGTATTAGTGCATAAACATTTTATGAGGGTGATGTGAAAGTATTCGACATGAGTTATGAAGATACACCTCTCTCTCTCTCTCTCTCTCTCTCTCTCTCTCTCTCTCTCTCTCTCTCTCTCTCTCTCTCTCTCTCTCTCTCTCTCTCTCTCTCTCTCTCTCTCTCTCTCTCTCTCGTTATATTTGCTGGCGCACAGACACACATGTACACGCACACATTTATGAATAGAATGACTGACGAAAGTTTTACATGAGTATAAACATACACGCGCACACATACACACACACACACACACACACACACACACACACACACACACACACACACACACACACACACACACACACACACACACACACACCACACACACACACACACACACACACACACACACACACACACACACACACACACACACACACACACACACACACACACCCACACACACATATGATAGCTCGGTTCTGCAGGCACAAATAGTAAATATATACACACCTAGAACAACAAGAACGATTACTTTTTGGGAGAATCCGAAGCAGCCCAATAGAGATAACTAGAATTTAAGTTTTGCTTACACGAATGCGAATGACATTACAAATAATGGGATAGAGTTAAAGAAAAGGGAGACAGAAGAACAGCCGCATATTATCGCAATAACGGAAACAAAACTTGTAAGTGTTAATGAAAATACAATCTTCCCCCCTGGGGATATCTAGTACATACTAGGAATAGTAACAGATAGAGACGTGAAGATTGTGGTAGCAGTAATTGACAATCCTCACCCCAAACAATAAAGGACCTATGTAAAAATAAAACAAATTTAACAGAGACAATGTTGGGGTGAGAGTTAAGAGTCTAAATCTTGGGGATTTTAATCAGTAGAAAAATAGATGAGGCGACATGCAGAACAAAACTGTTAAGCACAGTGCACAAACCCTTCTTGAAGCAACATATTACAGAATTAGCAACAGTAGGCAACACGCAACCTTGTGCTCAGCCAAAATAAAGCAGATGTTGAGAAAATAAAGTACAAGATGCTCCTAGGAGCTGGTGACTATTGCATTATCGTGATTGAGTACATAGTGGAGCTAAATAAGTTGGTTAGACAATGAAACGCGTTGAGGAAGACGATCGAATACATACGTGGGAATTACAGTAAGGTGAGGCACTTTCTGCCTAAAGTACAAGGGGCGAGAGAACCTTAAGGGTAGAAAACAAGTGAGAAGATGGAAGTCATTGGTGAGAAGTGTGCAGCTGCATCAGAGCTGTTCATCTCACTCAAGGAGGAGGTGGATGATAAAGCAAAGTTAACCCCTCGCTCAATAGGCAGTGCAGAGAAGCAAATGAGAGGACCAAAAATGCATGGACAAAAGTACAGAAGACAATACAGAGGCATTAAAGTGAGCCAAAAATTAATGCAGCAGTCGGGCGGGCCGGGCTCGGGGAGTAGAAGAACTCCCGAAACCCTCTACAGGTACGTTCCAGGTAGTCAGGAGAGAAGCTAAATGGCAATTTGAAAACGTCATTTCGGCAATAGCTAATGCCCAACCAAAGCTGTTCTATAGCCATATCAATATATAGACAACAGTAAGAGACATGTGATCAGGTTTAAGAGGCAAGGAGGAATTTCCTCTGAAAACGACACGGAGATGTGTGAGGAACTTAACGACAGATTTCAGGATGACTTTGCAAAGGCACCAATGTGGAGACCAAGGTTGCGAGATGAAATGCCAGGTGAAACTGTGAATGTCATAATAGTCACTATAGAAGAGATTAAGAAACACCTGGAGGAACTAAATGCAATATAATCTATAGAACCAGACTTACTATCCAATTAGTTTTCAATAAAACACTTGAGACAGAAAATCTCACATTATTCAGAATAAGTGGGACACACGATGCACTTAACTACAGACCAGTGTCATTTACATGTATTTCGTGTAATGTGGAGGTGATGGAGGACCGTCATAAAAACAAGGGCATATTGGACGAAAAGATAATTCTTAAAAGTGGAGCAATGGGAGGCAGAACTTAGAAATATTAAAGTACTGTTTATGATGGAGTATACTAAAAAAAAATTTTTGATTCCCACTTTTAAGCAAGCACAAGGAAGCAAAGCACAGAACTAGCCAATCATTTAATATTGCTTTAAAACAATGGAGCTAAACAGGAGTTAATGGAAAACGTATTGGAGAGGACGGGTTGGAGAATGAGGTAAGTCGTGAAGAGTGGTGAACCAGAGTTGATGAGGTAACAGAGCACCAGAGGCCAAGCACTAAGAGCACCCTTATGTCGTGGCGCACGTACCAAACTGTCATGAGCCACATCCTGGTTGGAGATTGAGTGTACGGTTGATATAAGCAATTCATGTGTGGCGCACCTCATTTGGCCATAGCTGTATATATACATACACAAATACAACAAATTTAAGTTGCTAAACCTGGGATTATTCTTTACGTAACACATTATGAATTAAGGAGAGAGAAAGATCTAGCTTGTGTCAGTTATAAGTGTGTGTGACTCGCACCTGCCTCTATGTTAATCACGTCATTAGACTTTAATGAATGCGACCCGCTTGGGCGAGTACCTGAGCTTTGTCATTGCAAAGAGAAATTGTTATAAATATGGAAATTTGAATATTCTAAGGTGTCACAACATATTTTATTTCAACGCACAAAGATAAAACCGGCATGAACCAAGTCTTGCAATCATGCATCACTAACCTTAATTTGTTTAACACACACACACACACACACACACACACACACACACACACACACACACACACACACACACACACACACACACACACACACACACACACACACATACACACACACACGAAGACTGTCAGTAGTTTCAAAGCGTTATATGACAAAGAGTACTGGGAAGACGGGACACCACGAGCGTAGCTCTCATCCTGTAACTACACTTTGGTAATTACACACGGCTGGGGAATTGACGGCTGAGTGGACAGCGCTCGGGATTCGTAGTCCTTGGGTCCGGTGATTAATCCCCGGCGAAGGCGGAAACAAATGGGCAAAGTTTCTTTCACCCTGACGTCCCTGTTCACCTAGCAGTAAATAGGTACCTGGAAGTTAAACAGCTGCTCTGGGCTGCTTTCTGAGTGTGTGTGTGTGTGTGTGTGTGTGTGTGGAAGAATAAAAAAAATCAGTTGATTGATTGACAGTTGACAGGCGGGGTCCAAAGAGCACAGCTCAACCCCCGCAAGCACAACTAGGTGACACTAGTTGTGCTTGACAACACACACTCTCACTTTACGCACCTTCATGCAGATTACTCGCTAAACCACATTTCGCAAGACAGTTTTCGCTTTGGTCTCAATATCACAATTTGCAGTTTCCTTTTTCTAGTTAAATGCGGAGGTAAGAAAGAGTGAAGCGAAGGGAGTAGACATGTGAGCATATTAGCATACTCTCACGTGAAGGATATACTGGTGAAATAAGTGATCTTTTTACTGTCATTTCTCGGCGTTACATATCGACCACAGGAAGTTATTGGTGTTGTGGTGGTTGTGGTTGCTGGTCCTGTGGTTGAGAGCCGAGTGCTGGTTAATGTGAATATATGTGGTTTTGTGTGTGTGTGTGTGTGTGTGTGTGTGTTTGCGTGGAGAAACGAAGGGTGTGGCTGAACGTACGTGTGTGTGTGTATGTTTGTATGTATGTATGTATGCACGTGTATTCACTTAGATATGCTTGCATTAGGAAGTTGTATAATTAGTTTCGCCTTCTCTAACCACTTTCATCTTTTCACAGCTCAAAAGCTGATGAATCCCTTTCTGGTAGTAATGTGACTCGGTGTGTAGGTTCCATATTAAGGGTCCTCGTCCTGTTATTTCTTATTACTACTGCTTATTCGTCTGCTTCATAAATTCCATTTATAATCTTTTATGTCGTTATCACGTCCTCTCTCTTCAATCCTTCAGGTGGTGAGGTCAAGGTACTTCAGTTTTATCTAACAAATGAATTTCTTCGACTAGGGGTGCATGCTTTTTGTTTTGTATTTTGTTCAGGGTAAAAGAACAATGCCGGAGCTGCATTAATTAAGAATGGGTCTCACGTAGGTAGCATATAAGGATCGAAAGGTTAATTTTCTTTCGTTCATAAATCACATGCGGTCTCTCATCAGTTTCGTCACTTTTTTTGTATAACTGTAGAGTTAGATTTGGAATTATGTCTACTCCTAGATCCTTCCCTGATACAGGACTTTGCCTCCCTTTCAATCAGTACTGTTTCTGCAGTTTCCCCCCTCTGTTTCCGTTATCAAAACGTTGCTTTTGTTTTGGGTCAAAGTTCAGAAGTCATTTCTCCGTTCATCTCTGAAGTATGTACAGTTCAACTCATACTTATGTCCACACATAAACACAGTTACACACACACACACACACACACACACACACACACACACACACACACACACACACACACACACACACACACACATACACACGAATGTGTGTGTGTGTACTCACTGAGTTATGTTTTCACAGGTTCAACCATAAACTCTTACAATCCCGTCTGCTGCCAGACACATAATGTGAGGAAACAAGTGTTATTAGCATGTTATTTCCTTGTTTATATATTATTTACATTACATAAATGTTTGTAATTTGCACGAGTGTGTACTTACTAAGTAGGGCACGAGCACAGAGCAGAGCCCCAGGGGGGGGGTGTCTCGTAAGACGAGGAAGTGGCCATTCTGTTAGCCCTCAAGTCTCGTGCTGGGGCACTCGTAATTGTTCAAGTACAGACACCATCATTATGACACTTTTACTCGTGTGCTCATGAAGACTCGTTTTAGGAGTCGTTTTTCTGCACCTGCTTAGCTTTTGTTGGTTGCGTCTCTATTACTGTCCTTGTGGTCTTTACTGTAAACGTTTGATTGTAGTATACATGACCAATTTTTGGTATATGTAAGTTTAAGCATAATATCATGTCCAACTTTGCAGTAATAAGCTGCGAGTATAATTAAGCATAAATATTAACTAAACAGCTCAGACAATCAATATCACGCTCACGACGTCACTGCTAACCGCAGAATATAAAAAAAAGTCCTTCAGGCAATTATTTTAAATGGAAGTCTCTGGAGAGATCTTAATGTCATCAGAACATGGATATGAAGTGAACATGACTGCCAAGGCTTCAGCCGTGGCAGTCATGTTCCCACGTACACACCTTGAATATGAGGTGAACATGAGTTCCAAGACCTCAACCCACACGTACACACCTTGAATATGAGGTGAACATGACTTCCAAGACCTCAGCCTCCACGTACACACCTTGAATATAAGGTGAACATGACTTCACGGACACACCTTGAATATGAAGTGAACATGACTTCCAAGACCTCAGCCTCCACGTACACACCTTGAATATGAGGTGAACATAACTAAATGTTTACCGAGCAGGTGCTCACTCATTTCCATTTGAATACAATAAAGGAAACGTAGCTACCTTTAGACAGAAATAGTGTGTACGGCACGTAATTATCATGCTTGACATGTAATTATCAGTACGGCACGTAATTATCATGCTTGACATGTAATTATCAGTACGGCACGTAATTATCATGCTTGACATGTAATTATCAGTACGGCACGTAATTATCATGCTTGACATGTGCTACCTCAAATAAACTCCCATTCACAGTTCTTCCCTTTGTTTTATCTCATAAGGTTAAACAAAATATTACATTTACGAACGAGTTAAAGGAGACATTGTCAGGTGCAGTGTGGAGCCTTGATCCCAGCAGCCCGCAATGTGTTAGCTGCAGTGTGGAGCCTTGATCCCAGCAGCCCGCAATGTGTCAGGTGCAGTGTGGAGCCTTGATCCCAGCAGCCCGCAATGTGTTAGGTGCAGTGTGGAGCCTTGATCCCAGCAGCCCGCAATGTGTTAGGTGCAGTGTGGAGCCTTGATCCCAGCAGCCCGCAATGTGTTAGCTGCAGTGTGGAGCCTTGATCCCAGCAGCCCGCAATGTGTTAGCTGCAGTGTGGAGCCTTGATCCCAGCAGCCCGCAATGTGTTAGCAATCACTCAATTAAGCAAAAACATTATTTATATATGGTTGTAAGTTTATAATTTAGTTTACACAAGGGTTCAGTACATTATCTTCATACAAGACATAATAATGGCATAGCACGTAATCATTGTAATTATATGCTGTATAATCTACATTCAGATTTAGATTTAGAAGCTTTGTTTCTCAGTGATTTAGAAAAATCCTTCAGCAGTGGTCTGCTACACCTCAGAACGCCAGTACAGCAGACGGCAGCCAAGGAGTCCTCGACGATATCTGCGGCCGCTTATTTATCATATAATTTGTATACGGGAAATAATAGGGTGAATCTCTCTCTTTTTTATATATAACTCTATGAAGAAATTAATTGGCATATGAGGGCGGTGAACGAAAGAGTCGAGAATCTGAGCGGTGACTTTAGGGGGATGACGGTCATGTTTATGGTCACTGTAGATTTCAGGATCTAGAGATCAGTAACTAGATATCAGGAACGGCAGCAGGACGATAACAGTTGATAGAGGTATTGTGACTCATAATAAATATCAAGTTGTAAACCAAGAGGATATGACCAAAGTATATTTATATATTCTATAGACCAAAAGAAGGCAGGAGTTTTGATGGAGGAATAACAGAAGCTTATTATTTTCGAGTGCAAATACTTGTGTAGTTAGAAAATGTTACACATTAACTGCCTACGGTGGCTTCTAGCATGAGAAGAGCAAGTTTTATGCTAGGCTGGGGAATATTAACCCCAATTCTATGATAAATCAAACGAAACCTGCTTTCGAACAAATCCACAAGGGCTTAATCGATTAATCGACTTAATGAAAGTCGATTAAGGGCAAATCCTTAATCGACTTTCATCCAGTGGTTTTGGGCGGATCCCAGGTTAAATAATCTCCTTTAGCATATCACGGTCCATGGGGTTAAGACCAGGGGTTACCTAGGACGATAGTTCGATCCCCCGTACTACTCCAAAACATTTTCTCATAGATATATCACGTTAATATGATTTCCTTGTGAGTTTGAGCATAATATCTTAGACTTGGTCTTGGTGACGAACACGGATCTATACATCTTATGTTTGGTCGGGAGGAAAATAGGAAATCGTGACCATTACATTGTTAAATTCACACTCATATTACCGCCACTCTTTTAGTGTAATTAACTAAGTGTCTGAGTGGTAGAACTACTTTGAGCAATACTCTTACTGGCTGCTGTTAACACGAGATCTTGACATCTACTGAGACATCCAGTTCACACTAACTTGGCAAAGAATAAATTAAATGAGACAATGTGAAGTAGACAAAGGCGTGTATCGTGTCCTGTTTAGTAACCGTAACACAATGTACGCAACTGAAAGTTTCCGAGTCTTTGATAAGTATGTGTTTGATAAGTTTCCGAGTGTTTGATAAGTATGTAACAATATATTTGTCGGCATTGAAGAGGATACTTGTCATCACATTAGTTTAATTGAAATTAAGTTAAGTGATGATAAGTGTATGTGTGTGTTTCGATGCCACTAAACGTAATGTATAAAATCTGCCACTGAAACTATTTTAAAATTATTTTATAATAGATTTGTTTCATATATTTGGGAAAGCCCCTGCACAGCGCTACAACCACATCATGGTCATTCCCACACATGGAATATATGCACTGAGAGGTGTACATTCACAGTTATGTACTCTGAGAGCTTACTTCAGTCTTCAACCTTATTAAGAACTAAAATATTCTTGCTGGTTGAAGTGTAAGCGAGGGGTGACTTAAGTAACCCGCGAGGTTAACAGACCTTGAGCCCAACAACAAGTCAAATTATACCATGTTATTCTTGAAGAAGCCTAGTTCGTTGAACATATTGAAGCATAGGTTCTGACCTTGGCCGTTTTCTATGCAACTTGTTCGTAGTCTTCTCCCTGCCTAAACGTTGTATTAGCAGGTGTTGTGTTGAAAGGTAACATGTGCCACTTCTACAACATTATAGGCAACTTCATTTTTTTTCCTTTCTTTCTGTTGCATCTCTTTCCTTTTAAGCTTTAGAATTCAGTCCGATCCTCCTGTTTTCGTAGTACTTATAGTAACGATGAGGACCATGGTATATATACCGACGTACAACGTAATTAGTTAGAAAGTAGAAATCGGCACTATTGGTTGGACAAACCGGAAAACCATTTTCTACTTATGTTGCAAAGACAAACTAACCTAACCTAACCTCCCTATGCCTAATACACGATATCTGAGGCCTAATATAGTACATATGCGTACTATACTAGGCCTAGGAATACTTAATTTAGTTTTTTTAGCTTCATTTTTTCCGACTCTATAAAGTGAATAGTACAAAGTTTTACTATATAATTGAGAATGGGGTTGAATAATTTTACTTTAAGCAGTAAAACGTCTCCCAGCAGTCCTGTCCTGACTTTCCTAGAGGCAATAATTTCAGTCCTTTGAGTCATTCTTACTAATACTTATTTTTTAATGGTGGTATGAGTTTATTTACAAATCTCCATTTTCTCACTTATTTTAAATGTATCTGGTTCGTGGACCAAAATAGTATGGTGACGTCTTAACTCCGTTCTAACACAGGTTCTATAAACAGTGAACATTAGTTATTGTGGGTTTTATTTAATAGAAACTTAGTAGTTTTGGGAATTTATATTTTGTTTGCCTTACTTCTCGCGGCTCGACGGCTTTTGGGTACATTCGAGGTCGTTACTATTGATCACTCTAAAGGTCATATTCATTTATTTCAGTAAGTGGTCCCTACAACTACTTCAGTAGTTAAGTACAGCTTTTCCCAAATTACCATATTTTGACGTTTTTCATTGTAGATCAGTTGGGTTTCTACAAATTTTATTTGAATAATGAGAAGTATGGTAAGAGAGAGAGAGAGAGAGAGAGAGAGAGAGAGAGAGAGAGAGAGAGAGAGAGAGAGAGAGAGAGAGAGAGAGAGAGAGAGAGAATGTGAGAGAGAGAGAGAGAGAGAATGTGAGAGATAGAGAGAGAAAGAGAGAGAGAATGTGAGAGAGAGAGAATGTGAGAGATAGAGAGATAGAGAGAGAAAGGAGAGAGAAGAGAAAAGAGAGCAACGATTAATTTCAGGGAGCGTGAAGGCAGAGCCGCCTTAAGACACTGCTTGTCATCGTGCGGGGGCCAGATAATGGTAAAAGCATGGTCGCTCCAGACGTGTACTTAGCCTCCGCCGCGATCACTGTCATCACCTATCTTTATGCATCACCCACAGTGACATTATGACAATTAACGGAGAACCTGGTGATCAGTGCGTGACACGAGGGGGATGAGGATGGTGTGTGTGCGTGTACTCACCTATGTGGGGCCCCGCAGGATCCTCCATGGGGCTCTTGGATCCCGCCTTTCTAGTCCCCAGGTTGTTTAAAGCAATGACCCCTATCATATCTGGGTTTATTAAGTGTTATTGTTTAACTTTAATAAGTATAATGTGTGTGTGTGTGTGCTCATATAGTTGTGCTTGCGGGGGGATGAGCTTTGGCTCTTTGATCCCGGCTCTCAACCGTCAATCAACTAATGTACAGATTCCTGAGCCTACTGGGCTCTTATCATATCTACATTTGTGTGTGTGTGTGTGTGTTTGTGTGTGTGTGTGTGTGTGTGTGTGTGTGTGTGTGTGTGTGTGTGTGTGTGTGTGTGTGTGTGTGTGTGTACTCATATAGGTGTCCTCATCTAGATGAGTTTGCAGTTGCTTAGGAGCAGACTTAACCTTTTGATCATCAGTAGCTCAATATAGTGACTTTATTTTCAATCCTTTTCTAATCATATTTACATAGAAGGCGGTATATTGAACTAGCCTCAAAACTTCATTCTATCCATTTTATTTAGTCATCGTCCTTACACCGAAGTAGTTACTTCTGGCATCTCTGTGACTGATTTCAGTCCTCCCATTTGCATTTGTTCCATCTTTCTGTAGTGTCTTGCTTTGAGCATTGGTCAAAGCAAGACACAAATCTATCTAATCAATTTTCCTTAGAATCTTGTATGTCGTTATCATGTCTGCATTAATCCTCCTACTGTACCGAGACTCTCAACCTTGAATTAGCGAGTGAGATTTTTTGTTGTTGTGGTTTACGTGACAGAGTTTCAAGCTGGAGTGGTATCACGCTTTCCTGTGCTTCGTCATTGATCGTATTTATTATTGAAATTGTGTAGACTTTTCGGCCACGCCATTGTATTTTGCTGTGACTCCCAGCCTACTACACCACGATTTTTAGAATAATATTTTTTTTATATTCTCTCCTGACGTTTATGTTTAATTAGGTTGTTGTGTCACTTCTGAACAAATCCACAAGGGCCGTGACGAGAATTCGAACCTACGTCCAAGATCATCCCAGACGCTGCCTTTATCTAAATAAACTGTACATGTTTATAAACATGTATATATGTATACATGTTTAACGACAAAACACGACTGAGTTTTCAGTCGCATATAGTCCTGGGGACCATTCAGGCTTGTTCGCATGTATAAACATGTAAAAACATGTATATAAACGACTGAGCTACGACCTCAGTCGTCCATTTGATATGCATCAAATGTTCAGTCGTTTTGTTCATTTGCTTCATCACGCTATTGTGATTTGTGTGTAGTGTGTCACTTCTGATTCTACCTGTAGCTGGAATTGTGAAATCTCACTTATCCATCATTTCATATTCCTTGAGACACTCTAAACGTAAGTTAATGTCTCCTCTTTTATAGCTTCCAAAGAGGTCAGTTTTAATTATGTTTAGCTTCATACAGCTCATATCTCTCAGGTACGGTTGCTTTTGATAGCGTGTCGCTACGCTCCTGGTGAATAACTTGGAGCTTGCTTTTGTCTGCGCGTGTAACTGTTAATATAGATATTATATATGTGTATAATATAGATATTATATATGTGTATAATATAGATATTATATATGTGTATAATATAGATATTATATGTGTATAATATAGATATTATATGTGTATAATATAGATATTATATATGTGTATAATATAGATATTATATGTGTATAATATAGATATTATATATGTGTATAATATAGATATTATATGTGTATAATATAGATATTATATGTGTATAATATAGATATTATATATGTGTATAATATAGATATTATATGTGTATAATATAGATATTATATATGTGTATAATATAGATATTATATGTGTATAATATAGATATTATATATATGTGTATAATATATGTATACATATAGAAATAAGGGTATTTCTGAGCGAGTGTGTCTTGGTATAGTGTAGTTAAGTGTCCAACAAGAGTTACATCTTTCTAGTCTTTCACCAGGCTTCTCATTATCTCTTATTCCAATCTTTTTTATCCTGCCCAAGATCTTCCTCTGTCCTCATGTTCTTTAAATTTTTAATTATTTCTCTCGCTTCCACTTTGACTTACATTGACCATGATTTATTCCCTCCGCTTTTTATTTCCGTCTTCTCCCATATACACTTAAACTCCATCATCCTACTCCTCGTACATCTCATCTATATCAAGTTCCTGTTGTTGTTGTTGTTACAGATTCAGCTACTCGGAGCAAATTCCAAGTAGCACGGGCTATGGTGAGCCCGTAGTGGACTTACCTGGCACAGGAGCGGGGCTTCCATCAAGTTCCTTCTCCTATCTCCTTTTATCGTCTTCTACCCCCCCCCCCCCCACTCTGTTTCGGGGAGAGGGATTCCACCGATATAAGTAACACGAGAACTCCCCGTGACGAACCGATCCTGTTGATCACTCTTCCCGATAATATTCCCACTTTTCCCATCTTTTTTTTACCCCCCCCCCCAAGCATTTAACTAACCATCAAATTATAGTGTTGTACCTTGCATTCAAGACTCAGGGGAATTACAAGCAATTCTCAAATAACAAGGAACGCTCGACTAGGGCGAGATATGCTTAACGTAAATACTGCTGTCGCATAACGGTTGCCAGTTATTGTTGAGAATTTGTGTTCCAAGTTGGCCTTTTTCCCCTGGAGGATTTTGCTGCTTCTTATCGTCGCTATAATCATAGATGATTTACAGTCACTCCTACGCGGTGGTTTGGCCGGTATTTTATATGGAAACCACAGCCAGGGGAGCAATTGTCGGGAGTGCGCCTGTAAATACGTAACAACGATGGAATCATGAAACATTATTCTAGTTAACTTCTCGCAAGAGCAGCATAACGATCGCTATTACATGACTGTGTAAGGTGCGTATGTAGATATCCTATTTTCACGGAGTATCGCTAACGCTTCCGTGTGTGTGTGTGTATATATATATATGCATGTTAAGCTAATATAGAATGAACGTCCAATCAAACTGTAAGAAGAAATGAAGATGGCTACTCGACTTCAACTCAAGGAAATGCAAGGTAATGAAAATAGGAGCCGAAACGAGGAGAACCTAGATCTAGGATATAATTAAAAAAGAAAAGGAGGGGGATGAGACAGTTTCTGAAACTGGAAAAGGAAAAGCATCCATACAGTATGCCAAGTACCGAGTCTGTCTCCACGAGGCATATCACGGCCCTTGCTGGTCGATTGGATGGACTCACACTACGCCCAGGGAAAGATAGCAAACAAGTGGCTTCGAACTACACTTCTGTATCCACTTTGGCAGCCACATACATTACCTCTTACGTCATGACCAACTTACGTAATGGTTCCAGGCTCATCGAGCCAACATGAGACCCTAGAGCAATGAGATTCCTTTTCCCGCGCTTCAGTGTGGCTACCCAAAGGGGAAATGCCCACTACTTCTTCCTCGGTTCTTGCCCTGCATATAATATATATATATACATATATATATATATATATATATATATATATATATATATATATATATATATATATATATATATATATATAAAGATGCGAACAAGATTGACTGGCTCCAGGCTAATACATATGTATGTATATACACAGATATGCACGCATAAAGCAAGTGAGGTAGGCAAATGAAAGCGCAATATGAGAGAGAGAGAGAGAAGAGTCACACCATTAAACATTCATATTCCTCCACGTTACAAGTCGTTGTGCTATTTCCACGAGTCCATTAAGACCATGGACGTGATAGCGGGCCAGGCCCCGGCCTCGTAGACCTGATCTGCAGCGCAATGATTTCGAACGCAAATTTGAGCCAATCTGCGTGCCTTTAGCTCTCTCTCTCCCGTCATCCAGGCAGTTTCTCTTGCGAGTGATGATTAGTGGAAATGTCATTATTGCCTATGGCAACTTCTGTTTTATTGAGTTAAATATTCTAGAAATATTTGGTTTGGAGAATTCTTATATGGTAAGATTTTCTATTCGTTAGGGATAACACAATTAACTTTATATAAAAAGACTGCTCAAAGGCTTATAAAATAATAGGATAAATAATTGAATAGATTTATTTTAAGACATTAGTATGTACTCGTTTGCATTACTGTTGTGCTCGCTTATACCCTTGAGAACGTCACCATCACTATATATACTCCATCCTAGTAACTTGTCTCAGACTTTCCAGTTGATTTTGGTGTTTATGGAACTATTTTAGTGGATATCTATTTCTTTCTATCATCATCATCATCACCTTTTTTCCTGATGGAGACATTTCTCCATCAGGAAAAAACATTTTCCGCAGGAAAATGCATTTCTCTTTTCTCCGCAGGAAAAAATGCATTTTCTCTTTCCTGCATCAAAGAAATATGAGAAAAAGATCGTGGAAAGTAAGAACAAATCGTTAAAAAATGTTAGACATTCATCTTTATCAGATTGAACACCCTCAAACTCGTTCCCAACTTTCTTCCGTCTTATTGTTGACAACTTGACAACCTGACGCTTCCTCACACATGGGTTACGAGGAAAGACGGCGAGAGATGCACCTTATGACTAGGTGAGTACACACACACACACGCACATACACACACACACACACACACACACACACACACACACACACACACACACACACACACACACACACACACACACACACACACACACACACATATCTCCATCTTCTTGGCAATTCTTTACTAATTCTACCATTACAGGAATACTCCTTTTTTCCTCTATCATACATTCATTGATGATGACAGACCGTCTGGGCATGCTCTCTCCAGTCTTACAATCTGTCGACTTTTACATTCCACATCTTTTCTTGTTATCATTACGCACTTTTGTCTAACTTACGAAAACCACACATGCTCGATTATCCATCTATATTTTTACAAGACTGTTCATATTTATGCTACACGAGTATACCATTTCAATACTTAAGGGTTGGCACTTCCACTCCATCATGCATCTCTCGTAGCCACACCTCTCCTTATGATCATCCCTAACTAGAGCTTTCATTACACCAGACACCTTCCTTCCCTGACTCATTCTGCTCCCAGCTCCACTTGCACAAATTCCTCTTGTCACTCGCACACACCAGGCATTTAAACTTAACAACATATCTCAGGTTTCAGAACATCTCCATTTATCCTGATTTCACACTCGGTTACCTTCTATCTGCACCACCAACACCACCCTGAGGTAAATAGACATGATGGAGAAAGACAACCTTATTATGATGAGATAAAGTAGGATAGGAGGATATAGAAGGAAGATCTAATATACATATAGTATTACTATATCCTATACGAGTGTTAACAGCTGGAATGCACTGAAAGAACAAGCCGTGAAAGCCAGTTCAATGAACAGCTTTTTCAAACCAGATATTAAAAGTATTAGATTCGAAAGTTAAGTTAAATTATAACACAACAGGTACAACAAAAATGGGGCCATGAAAAGCTATCAGTCACAAATAGGTAAGCACTGATAGGCAAGCAACACCACCACCATTACTCTTTTGTTTACATTAACAAATAGTAGTCTTCTCATATACCTTTCAGGTAGACAGTCAACACACACCTACATCTCCCTGTTATACTTTAATATTTACATAATTTGCGTTCACCAAACTAGATATATAACAAGAATTATCATCATACACGAAGCTGAATATACCTACTCTGGCCTCTCTTACGGCTGATTTTATATGCGACTTAGTTCGTTCAGCTAACCAGCTCAGCCTCTTCATAAACTGTAAAGAACGTTTGCTTACGTTCCATGAATCAGATATAGAAGTATAAAGTATAGGAAATTGATAAATTATTTTAAATATACAAAACAAGTAAACAGAGGCTATGAGGTTCCTAATTGGTCCATTATTCTAAGAAATTGTATAGGTTATATATCAATGTCACTGTATTTATTGACAATATTCCAAAGATATATTTAGAGTAAATGTTCTTATCAAATAACTATCAATTCTAATGCACTCGATGCTGAACACCTAGATGCACTCTCTCAACACGTAACTTGCGCACATATAAGAGTCTCCAAGTACTCTCTTGGAGTGCAGAAAGGTAATTAACAAACTTATCTTGGAGTGCAGAAAGGTAATTAACAAACTTATCTTGGAGTGCAGAAAGGTAATTAACAAACTTATCTTGGAGTGCAGAAAGGTAATTAACAAACTTATCTTGGAGTGCAGAAAGGTAATTAACAATTGCAAGGAAGGACAAGGAAGCATCAGACAGGGACAAGGAAGCACCAGACAAGAACAAGGACAAGGAAGCACCAGACAAGAACAAGGACAAGGAAGCATCAGACAGGGACAAGGAAGCACCAGACAAGAACAAGGACAAGGAAGCACCAGACAAGAACAAGGACAAGGAAGCACCAGACAAGAACAAGGACAAGGAAGCACCAGACAAGAACAAGGACAAGGAAGCACCAGACAAGAACAAGGACAAGGAAGCACCAGACAAGAACAAGGACAAGGAAGCACCAGACAAGAACAAGGACAAGGAAGCACCAGACAAGAACAAGGACAAGGAAGCACCAGACAAGAACAAGGACAAGGAAGCACCAGACAAGAACAAGGACAAGGAAGCACCAGACAAGAACAAGGACAAGGAAGCACCAGACAAGAACAAGGACAAGGAAGCACCAGACAAGAACAAGGACAAGGAAGCACCAGACAAGAACAAGGACAAGGAAGCACCAGACAAGAACAAGGACAAGGAAGCACCAGACAGGAACAAGGACAAGGACGCACCAGATGGAAGCACCAAAGAGAGTGAAGCATCTTTTACAAGCTAGTTGTTTCCTCAGCCAACATCAGCTGCTCTTAACACTTCCACCGTAATGTTGTGAAATTATTTATCATTCCTAACATTTGTATTATTATTATTATTATTATTATTATTATTATTATTATTATTATTATTATTATTATTATCTGCTCTTAAAATACTCTCAACTTTAAGCACCAAATCACGCATATTAAGATTCGTGTATGAAAATGTTTTCCAACTTCATGAATGTACTTATTCTTTCTCGTGAATGATGTTGAGTGTTTCAATGTGAGAGGTATTATTGTAAAATGTTGCGATATATATATATATATATATATATATATATATATATATATATATATATATATATATATATATATATATATATATATATATATATGTGTGTGTGTGTGTGCACTCACCTAGTTGTACTCACCTAGTTGTGTCTGCAGGATCGAGCATTGACTCTTGGATCCCACCTTTCGAACATCGGTTGTTTACAGCAATGACTCCTGTCCCATTTCCCTATCATACCTGGTTTTAAAATTATGAATAGTATTTGCTTCCCCAACCTGTTCCTGAAGTGCATTCCATTTTCCCACTACTCTCACGCTAAAAGAAAACTTCCTAACATCTCTGTGACTCATCTGAGTTTCCAGCTTCCATCCATGTCCTCTCGTTCTGTTACTATTCCGTGTGAACATTTCGTCTATGTCCACCCTGTCAATCCCTCTGAGTATCTTATACATTCCTATCATGTCCCCCCTCTCCCTTCTTCTTTCTAGTGTCGTAAGGCACAGTTCCCTCAGGCGCTCCTCATACCCCATCCCTCGTAGCTCTGGGAAGAGTCTCGTTGCAAACCTCTGAACCTTTTCCAGTTTCATTATATGCTTCTTCAGATGGGGACTCCATGATGAGGCGGCATACTCTAAGACTGGCCTTACGTAGGCAGTGTAAAGCGCCCTAAATGCCTCCTTACTTAGGTTTCTGAATGATGTTCTAACTTTTGCCAGTGTAGAGTACGCTGCTGTCGTTATCCTATTTATATGTGCCTCAGGAGATAGATTAGGTGTTACGTCCACCCCCAGGTCTCTTTCACGCATCGTTACAGGTAGGCTGTTCCCCTTCATTGTGTACTGTCCCTTTGGTCTCCTATCTCCTAGTCCCATTTCCATAACTTTACATTTGCTCGTGTTGAATTCCAGTAGCCATTTCTCTGACCATCTCTGCAACCTGTTCAGGTCCTCTTGGAGGATCCTGCAATCCTCATCTGTGTGTGTGTGTGTGTTCTCCTAAAAGTTCAAGTTCGTTCGAGTGAACTTGACTTTTGGAGAACTCCTCTTCCAATTAAACCCTGATGCAAGAGCACAAGTCAGAGGGATAGAAGCCCTAAACCAGAAAATAATCAATGCAGAATATGCAGTCATATTCAATGAGACATATATATATATATATATATATATATATATATATATATATATATATATATATATTAAAAAACCAGTTGCGTTGCTTCTGGGAGTATGGGTTCGAGTCACTTCTGGGGTGTGAGTTTTCAGTTGCATATTGTCCTGGGGACCATTCAGGCTTGTTCGCATATATTAAAAACTATGTAAGACAGTATTCATTCTGCAGAGTTACTTGTAACTTTATAACGAGATTTACATCCTTTGTTGATTCATCTCATTAACGTATCTGACGGAATATATTCTGTCGTGCTCCAGCGTCTGTGGTCAGGTTATACAGTGTCCTTCATCAGTCATATTTCAACACGTGTGTCTTTACGCTAAGAGGTCACTTCACCGTGTGTGTTTATGATTCAGGTAAGAGGCAGTCTTTGTTGAGGATGGCTAATGCTCGTTAGTTTTTGTGGTGATAAACCTTTATTTAGACTATAAACTCTTGACACTCTGATGTTAGTGTCATAATTATTTTATGCACATCCCTTTAGAAATTAGCAGTATTCGTATTAAGATTTATTATTTGTATTAATGATAGTAGATATTGTAGTTATTGAGTTGTGCTTCACTACTCTTGGGGAGAGAGAGAGAGAGATAGAGAGAGAGAGAGAGAGAGAGAGAGAGAGTGAGAGAGAGAGAGAGAGAGAGAGAGAGAGAGAGAGAGAGAGAGAGAGAGAGAGAGAGAGAGAGAGAGAGTTTACACCATCATTAAGGTGACTCAGGTTAGTATTCTTTATTAACGCTGAACCTGTCTTGCCCCTCACACGGCAAGAATATTCAAGATTTAAGAAACAAGTCTTGAGTATTTACCCAGACACTCATATACCTATGTGTGTCCTATGCACACTCACTATGTGTTATCATAGCATATACATATCTATGATAATATCTCATCTCTCTCACACACAACTCTCCCGGACTTTTGCTCTCCCACTCTCTTTCTTGTCTACCTCAGCCCTTCATTTTTGTTATGCATTCTCTCCCACATTTATTCTGTGTGCGTGCTTGCCTCACCCCTCAGCCACATCCCGTGCATAACATGTGGCTCAGGGAAGCTTTGTCCTTCGGCTTCTTCGTTACTTATCACACACCTGCATACCAATATTATCTTATGTTTGTGTTGGTATTTATGTGTGCGTGTGTGTGTGTGTGTTTATATATATATGCATGTGTTACATATAATATATAATATACGTTTATTATATATATGAGTTTTTGTGGTGATAAACCTCCTTGTTCTCTTGAAAATCTCTTTGTTCGAGGTTCGAAACTTGGTGCTAACCTCAAGAAACTTTACAGGGTGACAAGTAGTTGTTGGGGATGATCATAAGGCGTCGAAATTTGTCTATAATTATATATTTTTAACTTAACCATCACACTGAAAGATGATGCATTTATAACAACGGCTTATTGTAAATGAAATATATCTGAATGCCCCAATCTGTTCACACGACGTGTGCTCAATACTTACAAGAGACGGGCCATATACATGTATTTTTCCTTGGAGCTATATAAATATATACAAATATTTAGATTTGATAGATATATAAAAATCTGGCGTCAGTTTTATAATCAAGAAACTCCTAAATTCGACGACACGGACACCAGTCACGAGGTTTAGTAATGATAGTAATGAGCTGATGATATATATATATATATATATATATATATATATATATATATATATATATATATATATATATATATATATATATATATATATATATATATGTGTGTGTGTATATCACGAAAATAAACACGTGATTAAGAATGTGACAATGTCAGACCACGGAGGAAAAATGAAACAGGAAATTTCCTTAAGTACTTTCGTATATTAAATACATCTTCAGAAGGACCTTCTGAAGATGTATTTAATATACGAAAGTACTTAAGGAAATTTCCTGTTTCATTTTTCCTCCGTGGTCTGACATTGTCATATATATATATATATATATATATATATGTGTGTGTGTGTGTGTGTGTGTGTGTGTGTGTGTGTGTGTGTGAGAAAGCTGCATGAACGCGCAAGCCATAGATCACTAAGAACTCTTTGACCCGGCCAGGATTCGAACCCATGCCGTCCAGGATCACCCCTAAACGTACACAGTGCCGTGACCAACGCACCGATGATCGTCTTAGACGATCATTGGTGCGGTGGTCACGCTGAGGTGAGTCACGGTCATTGGTGAGGTGATGTATATATATCACCTCCGCTTCCAACATCATTACGACCTCCGTCATCATCACCACCTCCACCCACATGTATCACCATCACCACCTCCACCCTCATGTATCACCATCACCACCTCCACCCCATGTACCACCATCACCACCTCCACCCACATGTATCACCATCACCACCTCCACCCCATGTACCACCATCACCACCTCCACCCCATGTACCACCATCACCACCTCCACCCCATGTACCACCATCACCACCTCCACCCCATGTACCACCATCACCACCTCCACCCACATGTATCACCATCACCACCTCCACCAACCTCTACCACCATCACCACCTCGACTGCTCACAGACAGTCCTTCAGTGTGTCCATATTCTAATGTAAATGCTCAGAGGTGGAAGGATGAGTTTTGTTTATGAGAATATTTATATGTTGTTTGTGTTGGGAGAATATACCTGGCAGAGGGAGCGGGTATACCTCGGCTTCTATCCAAACATATCTAGTAATAATATATTATTCCAATGAGTCCGGGTTGTAAAGCAAGTCCCGAAATAAAATGAATTACTGAGAATGAGTCCCTAAAGATCATAATTTACGAAAATAAACGCACTTTATAAATTTCAGTGAGCTGAAGAATAGTGCAAAGTTCCCCTCTAATAATGAACATTATATAAATAAATATTGAACTACCCTCTCTATTCGGAGCATTTGTAAAGTGATGCACTTAACACACATTAATCTAATAACTATGATAACTAAAAGATAACACAAAAGTTACCAAATAATTCAATAACACCAAAAAAGTGGAGGTACCTGAAGCCATTGTGTGTTTCGTGAGCAAGACTGCAATTATCAATCATTTTACCTGCCCACATTTACTGCCTCTTTACGCGGCATTATGTTTACGGGCTCACCATAGCCCGTGCTACATGGACACTTCGTTCTGAGTATGTTGTTGTTGTTTAAGATTCGCTACTTGGAACAAAAAGTTGCAAGTAGCACGGGCTATGGTGAGCCCGTAGTTAAATCTAAAACAACAACAATAGCGGTATTAATACCTGTTCTCTAATGATGACTTAATCATCGTCACCTGTCCAGTAACCCCCTTACCTCACCCCATAATTGTTACAATACTCGTGTCTACACAGTGGTATTGTGTAGCCTGGGATAACAAAAGCACCTGGAACGTTGATATAAATGTAAATAAAAAGAAAAATTGAAGCCCATTTTTAATTCATTATATAATACAACTCTTCAATGCAGGCGATGAGTCACAATAACGTGGCTAAAGTATGATGACAAGACCACACACTAGAATGTGAAGAGACGTCGTCGTCGTCGTCGTCGTCGTGGTCTCTTCACATTCTAGTGTGTGGTCTTGTCAACAACTCTTCAATGTCCAGAAAGCACATTTGAAGTTAATTGATTCAAGTTACGCATTGCTCTAAGATATAATAGGTATAATACGAAATTCTAATGTCTGTATATTTATATTATAAGAGAGAAGGTGTGTCTGTCTGTATGTTCAAAGCTGGAGGCCGCTTGGGGCTAGCCATCACGCAAATTGGCGGAGGGACTGGTCTGAGGTATGGGACGGACATAGGATGGTCGGGGTAGCCAGAATTCAAAAGGGGAACTGCGGGCCGGGATAGTTAGTATTCAGACCCCCCACGACGATTTTGGCACTGCCCGCTAAAACAACTAAATATATAAAAAAAAATGATTTATATCTTATGGTAATTTGCACCATTATTCATTGATCACGCGTAAAATAACATAAATTTCTTGCTGTTAATAATGTTCCCGCACTCGCATAAAACAGTCAGTTCTTCTTCAGCTTCAAAGGTTCAGCATGCCACATGTTGTTGTTGTTGTTGTTGATTCAGCAACTCTGGACAAAAAGTTCCCAGTAGCACTGCGGGGGGGGGGGGGGGAAGGGCTGTATCAGAGTAAAGGGTAATTATTCTTTTTTAAGTAGTTCACACCACTAAGGTCTTCTCACTGGCGACCACCCACACATTAGACAGATGGACAGACAGAAACAAAGACAGACAGAGGTTAGAAGAGACACTCAAATGGATGGATAAATAGGATAGATGGATACATGTACGGATATATAGATGGATGTAAGGTTAGACGGATAGATATAGATGAATATTTGGATGTATACATGGGTAGATGGATAGATAGGTGAACAAATAAATGGATAAATAGGATGGATGGATAGATAGAGAAATAGATGGATGTATAGATAAGTTTGTGTGATTACTCTTAAGCATTTCTGTTCACCTAACTGTGGTTGCAGACTCGAACATGCGTTCCAAAACCTTTCCTTCCCAGCTGTCGCTCGCCTTAAGGAATCTTCACGTGCTAACATTGGAACAAATAAACTTAGTGGACCAGTTTTGATAAATCGTGAGATTTAGGCTGAATTCGAGCCCCCACAACAGTTATTAATTCCAGACATAACACAGACAGACGTTCCTTGTCCCACCAGGTGGTGCAGATGTGACTAGAAGACAAACTCCGCCACCTTCCCTTTGACCCTAGTTCAACCGGAACTTTCATTCCTTGGGCAATGACAAAGCAAACTCGTAAAGAGAATAATATAAGAGTTATGTATACTAATGCAAACGAATACTGGACCACCTGCCACAAATTATCATATATAACAGATTAATCAAACAAATATATTTAAGAATATGATCTTCCCAAAGTGGATCCCAAATAATTACAAATGAGAGAAGACTTAAAGAGAGGAGTGATTGTTGCTACGGCTTCACTGGAGTTTCAAAGGCAGCATCAATGACTATAACAAACACGCTACAGAACTACATAACATAAATAGCAATGGAGAAGGAGAAGATAGTGTTAGTAACCATATGTAACCTCTTATCGAAAATCGAAAGTCTGAGGGAAGACGATGAAAAATGCAGTTAGAACTGCCTAAAAGTCGTGGAAAAGGCGACTAAAGTGACAAGAGATTTCAATCAGAGGTAAATAAATTGAAGAGTAAGAGTGAAGAAACGTGGGGAGCAAAGTTAATGGACACAATTTACCAATATTTCCTAGGTAATATTGACAGGGAGTGACCCTGTTAGTAATGCTAGACACAGTGTTCATCCAAAATGACGTGGGTGTTGAGAAATTATTTTACGAATTACCAATGGGGCCCCGGTGACTATTCATTATATAGTTGTAAGGCGGACCACAATGATGCAAGAGAAAAGCACGAGACTAAAGAAGGGGATTCAACAGTAGAGCAAGAAGCCACGTACAAGAACTACGATGGGAAAAAGAACTGGTGGGAGGAAGAGAATTATAAGGGAAAAGCACCAAGCCATTACGACAATGTAGCACTTGGAAGGGGTCAGGATAAGGATTTGGGATGGGACGGGGGAAAGGAATGGTGGCTAACCACTTGGACGGTCGGGGAAAGACACCAAATAAGATGTTGAAATATCATCAAATTTTCATGTGTCCCAGAGATGATCCCTCTCAAGAAGCCTGTGGACGAGAAGTACAGTAAGACCTTTGGTTCATTATGCAGTACAGTGAAGCAAAAGACAAAACTATGAAATCATTAAAAAAAATATAGAGAATAACGCATGGAAATTAATGAGGAAAAGCTAAGGTGAATAGGTGTAAATTAAAATGAATCAGGAGAGATGTAGAAAACGGCTTTTAGAATGACAATGATAAAGGCAGTTTAGGACCATGTGAACAAATATGTCTGAGGAACTCAAGAGGTGGAAGACGACACACGGCATGAAGCAACATTTGCCGGTATTGTTGCCTGTCTCTACTTCCTCATCACAGTCGACTTGAGAATGGTCCAGGACGGACCGAAACGTCGTCGTCCCTTCACCTTCTAGAGTGTGGTCTAGTCAACTCAATTTGATGGTATAATAGTCACTGAGGAAATAAAAAGACGAATGAAGAAGCCTGATACAGCAAAGGCAGTTCAGTTCTAAATACCATTTAATTCTAGTAGGTATTTATAAGTGAAAATACAACTAGAAAATGAAAAACTTGGTGCAATGTGGAGAAAGGCAAATGTAGTTCCATTGTTTAAGAAATGAGAGTGACCAGGAACACTAAAGTATAAACCAGTTGTACTAACATGTATATTTTTGCTGTGTACCGTAGAACAATATTATAGAAAAGAAAGGTGGAGCACCTGGAGATGAAAAAATATTGCAGTGAAGTAGCAACATGACTTTAGAAGTAGGAAATTATACTTGACTAACGTAACACAGTTCAGTGTCTGGGTCATTTAGATACGAGAGAAGAAAGAGGAGTGGCATTTTTCCTAAAGCTGTAAAATAGAATGTAACACTGTACCTTATAAAAAGTTGGCGAATAACTGGGATAACTGGAAAGTCACTGGATTGGATATGGGAGTACCTGACAGATTTGAAACAAAGTTTCCCTGTCAGAGGAACTGACTAGAACAAGAATGTTGCAATCGGGATCTCGAATGGTTCATAGGCTGTTCCTAATTACTAAGGAATTTAATCCGAAACAGACCATTACATTCAAACTAGGATTTTATGGGACGCTTATAATAATGCAAACAATGCATAGCGTAGATTTGAGACATACATATCAATTTTATTTACAAATGTTTGAATGGTGCAATACTGAATTTAATAATTTGGTATGTTGTTCCACATGTTTACTGTTTTCATAAAAATAAAGTATTTTGCTTCGTTGGGTTAAAAAATATATATACTTTAATCTTAAAACCATTATTTCGAGTCACGTTAGACTGAAAATTAAAAAAAAAAAAACTGGGTCAAAATTGTCATGCTCATTAAATATCATAAATATTTGAATTAAATCGTTTTAAATCTTTGACTTTCAAAACTTCATAAATTCAGCTCTAATAAACTTACTACGAATGAGTTATCTTTATCATAGTATAGCTTTTGTGGCTCGATGCTGACCACCTTCTAATTGTTTTTGTTTTCAAACAACTTGAAGTTGCAGAAATAATAGAATGGGCATAAATGTCAACTAGTCTTCAACCAATGCAAAGAAGAATTCATGAAATCGCATGATATGCAATTCCCTCCTTTTTTTTAACAGTTTATCATTAACTATTTACACATCTTGAAAATCGGACTTATGAATCAAGCAGTTAAGTTGGATATATATATATATATATATATATATATATATATATATATATATATATATATATATATATATATATATATATATATATATATATATATATATATATCATGGTGGTAACTTTTAAATAACCAATATTCACAAACCCAATAAATCTTATTTGAAAGACATTAACTTTTATATAATTTACCATAAATCGCCGCTGGATTCTTCATAACAACCCATAACCAGTTCTACAGTACAAATTTATATAATAAAATATTATATAAATATAGTATTTATATAATCAGTACTCGTCATTTCCAACTTTGTTAAAGAGCCTAAAATCTAACTAAAACATACGTGTTTATATATATAACTAACACATAATATTTTATACACTTTACCATTATAATTTTCGACGAATATTATTTTCCAACCTGTTCACGAATGTGTCGTGCAATATCTATATATTTTCAAAGTTACTATTGTTTAATTATTAAGTGCCTTTGATGCACATTTATAAAAAATTATTTTAATATCGTTTATAATAATTATTTTAAATGACATCTGATAATTTAATGTAATTTTTTTCTTTAAATTAGCTGTCAAATATTGCTTTCCTTATTTGTGCATCTGAACTAAAACCTCAGACCTGTTTTTCTAATGTTTTTATGGTCGGTTTAAATTGCTCTAAATATTCCTAGATAAGAACAGAAAACGCTTCAACATTATGTACAAAAATATCAGTTGAGCATAGACTTCTGCACACTTTATAAACACTTTATTTTAAATATTATTTAATTATTTAGGATCATAATCATAAACGCTTATAAATAACACGTAACTTTCGTATGTCAACATTTATCAAGAAACATGCGCCAATAATTGACTAGAAATATAGGTAGATAATTAATACTTAACGAACATACGTTCATAACATGTAACATTTTTAGTTTAAACAATCTGAACTATCATTAGCGATATCGTTAAAAAATACACTTATGACCAGAGGTCTTCACTGCCGAGGACAGAGACAGGCATTAAGACAGACAACGACAGTCAAAGACAGAGAAAAACGGACATAAACAGAAATACAGCGAGAGAGAGACTGAGAGAGAGAGAGACAGATATACACAAAGTGACAGACGTAAATAAAGATCACGTCGACTCGGGCACTGCCGGGGACTCCATCTAGTTGTAAATAGGAAAGGAAAAATTGTTTCAGTACATCCGAGGGCTAGAAGAGTGGGGTCCAAGAACTACAGCTCGATGCTAGAGGCACAAATCGTAAAGAAAATAGTAAATACACACACACACACAGACACACACACACACACACACACACACACACACACACACACACACACACACACACACACACACACACACACACACACACACACACACACACAATAAAAAAATCCCAAATAAGCACCTGACCTGAAGATACACCGTGATATGGAATTTCCTTAAGGACAAGCCAGAAATAACACACATTGCCAAGACCATTACATTAAACACCCTCTTTACTCAAGTCATTACCGCCCAAAATATCCCCGTTTTAATATTCGTTACAGTTAGATGAGTGGCCATTTCCATATTAGTCACACTGACCTTCTCTGCCAATTTTCCTCCATGTGACCGAGTCGGTATTTGCATGGGTCTCCTCTCTCACTCACCCGCCACTAACACTCGGGGAATCTCTCACCTAGGAATTATGTCATTTTTCCCCGTCATTGGCAAGGTTGTCGGGGCGCTCGTCCGCTAGCCACCCTCAGCTACATGACGAGTCTAACGCCCTGCTTTTGTTATTGTCTGAACCGCTAATCGGAGGACAGACGTGTGTGATAATTAGGTGACTAGTGTGAGTTGAGGAGGAGGAGGAAAGGAGGGATGAGATAATGGGGGTAGAGAGGGGAAGGTGTGATATGCTAGGTGGATGATAGTGTAATGCGGTTATAGGGTGAAGATAGATGGCATAATACCTAGATTTGCAATTGTACGATTTATTGATAGGTGGATGGTTTAATGCGGTAATGTGGTGACGGGCTTGGTTTAATGGGATGATGGGGAATGTGTAAAACGGCGATAGGTGGAATGAGCATGGGGTAATAGGGTGATGTAGAAGGTGTAAGACGGGAATGGGGGAGTGCAGGATGTTGTAGTGCTGGGGTCAGCGATGGAGTAGCACGTCTAAAAGGTTATATTAAGGGATTGTGTGAGGCATTCATGGAATAATTAATAGAAGTGGAGATAGTGAGATGTAGATAGTTTTAGAGTATGGTGATATTAAGGCATGGTAGAGTGATAGGAATGGTGAGTTATGGCGATCGTGAAACAATAGCGTGATCCTGGGGTTGTCAATAATAATAAGTATGAAAAGGAATGTGGAAGTGTAATCATAAAAATGTTGTAAATGATTGGTTAAGTTAAGATTGGCTATCTTCTTTAGTTTAACTGACGTTATGTTTTAGTTATTCTCATACACACACCCGTTCTCTCTCTCTCTCTCTCTCTCTCTCTCTCTCTCTCTCTCTCTCTCTCTCTCTCTCTCTCTCTCTCTCTCTTTCTCTCTCTCTCTCTCTCTCTCTCTCTCTCTCTCTCTCTCTTCTCAGAATTTTGTTTTTATTGTGCATGTCAACAACATGACACGTGACATGAAGACCGCTCTGCGACCTACACACCCGACACTTGAGAAACCATTACTCGTATACTTTAAGAACTGATCGCCATAAAATCTAAAATTATCCGCCCAAGGGCCTAAAATAATCAACATCATAAAGTGGAAGCAGTAGCGAATAAAAGTTTTGAATTTCGTATCTGTAGTGAACGGAGTGAAAATTCCAGACCGTCAGAGGAGAGCGACGTTCGCTTCTTTTACCCTCCATGGCATCATATATATATATATATATATATATATATATATATATATATATATATATATATATATATATATATATATATATATATATATATATATATATATATATATATATATACACACTTCTTGGCCTACTCTGCCAGGCCCGATTTGCCTAATAGGCCGACTGATTTTCTCTATTTTTTAAAACAAATTTGCAATTGGTTTATTTGAATTCTTATTGTTATATTACCAAAAATGAGTTACATATAAGGTACAAAGATGATTATCATAGGTTGTGGAGTTCCTCCAGCTCCTCAGATGGTGGCCAGGAACCCTGATTGCGGTGTGCATTTTCCTTCTGTATCGCCACGCTGAGGCGCTGGAATAGGAAGCTGGTAGCGATAAGGTATCTTTGTTGTTTCAATTAGCTTAGAACTCAGTTCCTTCAAGAAACTGGTGGCACTCTTACCCCAGGCGCCGAGTGTCTCAGAAGCAATGGGGACAAAATTGTAGTGGTGATCCAGTTCTCTGTACTTACGGGCTTTGGCTGATTCCCTGTGAGTGGCAGCGCCACCTGGTTGTACAACACTGAAGTCAATGTAGGTGTTAGCTAGGGTTGTTATACACGTGTAGTCCCATACCAACTGCTTGCTATTCTTCCAGGGGTTCACTGTGATACCATCTGGGCGACCAATAAGAGCAGCATCGGAGTTATGGGGTATTAGGTAGCGGGGCTCTCTTTCTGCTGGGCATCCAGCTGTGGTGAAGCTCTTCTTGATGTCGTTAACTTCACTGTGCCTCGAATGCCATCCCCCTGTGCTTTGGCCCAGTAGGCCATGATGGCCGTACCTGTCGGACACCACCTCGCCGCAAATACACCTATTGATGTGTGTGTGTGTGTTTGTGTGTGTGTGTGTGTGTGCGTGTGTGTGTGTGTGTGAATGAGCACAATTGACCAACTTATCACATAACTACTCATCAACCATGCATGCAGAAACCACAATATAACTCTGGTGCCAAGAGAGGAAAATGGTTCTTATCAATCTTGATTACACACCTGAAGAAAACAATTTAGCTTAAGGAAGTAAGAAGTCAACGTTTCCTTGACATTTTGTTGATACAAAGCGCGACATTGGCCTCCCGAACTCGGTGGAAAGTGAACAAAAGTGCAATTCACTGCGTTTCCCACATTGTATGATTTGTTGAACATACGCTGCACCGTAAGTTCTGCAGCACACTTGTCAAACGGAATTCCTAATGTGGCTTTTGTTTTATAAATGATGAATATAAATAAATTTTATACGATATGTGTGTGTGTGTGTGTGTGTGTGGGTGTGTGTGTGTGTGTGTGTGTGTGTGTGTGTGTGTGTGTGTGTGTGTTTTATTGAATTTGTCCAAATAGGATAGATCAATGATTCTGCTCCTTTCTGTCTTATTCAATAACACATATCAACAGATACTGCTTCCAATATAGCAGTATGGTATTATATATTGCTTCCAATATAGCAGCATGGTATTATATATTGCTTCCAATATAGCAGTAAATCTCTAGATGGGATTCATGCTTAGGTAAAGCTCTTTTATTCAAATTCTGCTAATGTTTACAAAGAGAAAACATATCTTGAAAAGAAACAAATTAATCTGTGACTATAAAACATTAATTATTTTAAATGGCCATCATCAGATACTCTTCAGAGTATCGTGTATATTCATACAAGAATGTATGTCCAATGGAGGTATTTAACTTTCTAAGAACTTTTAATCCCCGTTGAAAATGCTAAGAACCATAAGATTAGAGAAGACGCACCCGTCACCTATTAAAACATGAGTTCGTTAAATCTACCTTTACAAATGTCAGGAATTTAGCACGCATCCTCAGATCTTTTGTGTTGGGTTAGTGATTAATTAAGACTTGATCCTTCCCATATTGATTGGTAATTTGTTACTTTCAAGTCTTAAAAAAAATAGATTTATTTTTTTATTTTGTTATGTCTATTGCCTCAGTTATTTTTGCTGTGGTCTCTAGGATAGTAAGATAGCTCATTGGTTATATATTAAAGTTGAGAGATGTTTTAGAAGGAATCCTATTCAATATTGATCACCAAAAATAAGAACAAGAGGTAACAAAAAATGGTTCTCACAGCTTCACGATTGACAATTAATTAAGGCAAAAAAGAGAGGATTGTCAGTCTATTGTCTAAGGGTAATAGAATCTGGTAACGAATTAGTCTAATACGGGGTAATTATAGTCGACTTTGTTCTGTGCGTCTGACCGCGGCCACAGAAGACAGAGAAGAACGATCTGTTACGAACTGGATTCAGTCCCATTCTGGTTCACACTGTCCTCTAAGAATCATCTTCCGAATACACCAAACACTCACATATGGTCTCTAAGACTCTTCTATTAAGTATATCAAACACACTGTTTCACAATAATCTTAAAATTACCCATTGATTGCATTGAAACTGTCGCTCAAGTACTGGAGAAATGAAGTATGTAAGAGCTGTCATATTAATTTATAAACGATGTATAAGCTAACTGGAATGCTACATAATAGGTGTTATATTTTAAATAAATCCAGATACTTCAACGTGGTAACAGTAATAAAGCAATGATATATTGATTAAAAGATATGTCAAGCTAGATCATGCAGCTGCATACTGCAGTAAACAAGAGGTCTATTATATTAAAATTTGCATATATATATATATATATATATATATATTATATATATATATATATATATATATATATATATATATATATATATATATATATATATATATATATATATATATATATATATATGTCGTACCTAGTAGCCAGAACTGCACTTCTCAGCCTACTATGCAAGGCCTGATTTGCCTAATAAGTCCAAGTTTTCATGAATTAATGTTTTTTCGACTACCTAACCTACCTAACCTAACCTAACCTAACTTTTTCTGCTACCTAACCCTAACCTAACCTATAAAGATAGGTTAGGTTAGGTTAGGTAGGGATTGGTTAGGTTCGGTCATATACCTACGTTAATTTTCACTACAATAAAAAAAAATTGACCTCATACATAATGAAATGGGTAGCTTTATCATTTCATAAGAAAAAATTAGAGAAAATATATAATACAGGAAAACTTGGCTTATTAGGCAAATCGGGGCCTTGCATTAGTAGGCCTGAGAAGTGCGTTCTGGCTACTAGGTACGACATATATATATATATATATATATATATATATATATATATATATATATATATATATATATATATATATATATATATATATATATATATAGGGGTACCACCTCTGGTGCAATTATAGGGACCCACAGCCTCAAAGAAGGGAACACAGAGCATTCAGAGAAAAACTTGCGATTTAACTCTGAATACGTATGAGTGTTCGCTTCTCCTACCACCCTTTTTATGTTGTACACTTTATTTTGCAAGGTTATACAGTTACATATCTGATTGTATACAAAAAATGAACATTGAGAGGACATAAGAAGAAGTTTGTTTCCTACAATTGGAACGAAGTTGTACCAATGATCTAATTCCCTGTACTGTACTTGCATGACTTGTATCTTTGTGTGTCGCCGCGGCTCCTGCCTTTATATATATCTGTATATATGTAAATATAGTGAATATGTAAAACCAACTAAGAAAGTCAACGTGGGTCCCATACATGAATTCTTACAGATGTAATAGAATCAATGGTGTTTAGAACTGAGTTTATCAGTCAGGTTAAATGTTTATCTGATAAACATTTATCAATGTTTATCAGGAGGTTGGGAGGATAGACTTAGGAGCTGAAACTGAACTCCAACAAGCTAAGTATAATAAAGAATATGGGACATAAATTGTATTTAAAAAAAATCAGTGGAAAGAATAAATAGCTCACTATTCTTTTTGCTTTGTCGCTACCAATTAAAATGTTTAGCAGTAGAGTGTATGTGAAATGAAAGCTCTTGGCAGTTTGAGCCAGATTAGTGGCGGGTCAGGAGCATTTACACTAGTGGCTATTGTTAGAAACTACTATAAACAGGGGAGTCATACATCATGGGGCGTTATGAGGGCATGAAGCAGATCTCATAGTCTCCAGAGGTTTCATGTTGTTTGGGGTGACTTAAGACTTTGTATGTGCCGAAACTATTGGTTTTTGCAGACATCTTGACTAAGGTGAGTTTAGCGCATACCTTCTTCTTGAGGTTATCTTGAGATGATTTCGGGGCTTTAGTGTCCATGCGACCCGGTCCTCGACTAGGCCTTTACCAAGCAGCCCGTGACAGCTGACTAACTCCCAGGTACCTATTTACTGCTAGAAAACAGGGGCATGAAGGTGAAAGAAACTCTGCCCATCGTTCGTGGTCACAGTAATGGTTCAAATAAATAAATAAATAAATAAATAAATAAGAAAATTACTTTAGAATGGTGGAAATGGAAGAGGGTTGTGAGTATCACGTACCAGGAGAATACGCAAATGCTACTTATGCACAAATGCAGGAGCAAATAGGACAGTGCTCATGGTGTTAATTAGCCATGTCACATGTTGAGTATTGTATAATTTAGTAAAGAGAATGATGAACTAGGAAAGGCCGAGGCATCATATAAGATATATGTAACGATCAGAATGTCATAGGAATAAGCCTTTACAATAAATATTTTCCTAATATATGTAAAAAATTTTGTTATAGGTAATTATTAACTTTTGAGGATGAGCAAAAGTGAAATGCTGCAGATTGACGCATGAGATTGTAGATGCGCTCTTTAATCTGGAAAATGCTTTTGGAATTCATCAATCATAAATGCATATTTAGTAGGACAAGACAGCACTAAGAAACTTTGGGAACAGTGAATAAATGAAGAGGAAACAGCTTCCTGAACCTGTGAGTTAAAATATAATTAATCTCGATACCAGAAGCGAATGTTAGAATGATGTTACCAGCACAAGCGAAATTGAAAAACGTTTGGACTGCCATCGGGAACCTAAACAAATAGGCATTCAGAACACTGAATACAACCTACGCGACACCAATCTTTGGGTAAGCATCCCTGGCTCTGAACCCCCCCCCCCCCCCCCCACCTAAAGAAGCATACAGCCAAAATTGGAAAGGTTGAAAGGTTATGCTGCGTGGCTTATTCTTCAGTTAACGGAAAATGCTGAAGGAACTAAACCTTTCCACGGTACAGTAAAAGTGAACCAGAGGAGACATGATTACGACGTTTGCCGTTATAAATGGACCGACAGAGGTAAAATGTTCACCATTAGAAATAAAACAACAAGAAAACATGTTTCGAAGCTAGAGAGACT
This sequence comes from Procambarus clarkii, assembly GCF_040958095.1. Taxonomy (NCBI): domain Eukaryota; kingdom Metazoa; phylum Arthropoda; class Malacostraca; order Decapoda; family Cambaridae; genus Procambarus; species Procambarus clarkii. Next base: position 13,464,930 of record NC_091173.1, read on the forward strand.
TAAGGATTCATACAAATCAAGCAAAACATTTTGAGCTTCAGATTAATTTAACAAATGGAACAAGCTAAAAAAAGAGAATGGAAGCTAACTCAATAAACAGCTTTCAGAAATAACAAGATAAAGGTCAGAATATTAAGATTAAGAAGATAATTAATTAATTAAGATTTCTTGAGGAAATTAAGATAACTTGGGAAATTAAGATTTCCCAAGAGGTGGCACGGGCATGAATAGCCCCGTAAAGATCGGGAGTTGTTGTTGTTCTTATAGATTCAGCTACTCAGAACAAGTTCCAAGTAGCACGGGCTATGGTGAGCCCGTGGCTTCCCTGGCACAGGAGCGGGGCAAGTAGCGCGGGCTATGGTGAGCCTGTAGAGGACTTACCTGGCACAGGTGGAGCTCGGGAGCTAGTGTTCGACCCTTTATATGAGTGTACGCGCGCGCACACTCACGCGCACACGCACACACCATCAACCAGTCACAGGAACTGCAAAAGTTCATCGTTCTCCCAGGCTGACGAAAGCTCACATCAAAATATCGTAAGCAAGAATAAATTACAATATCATTAATATCAAAGTAGGATCGTAAATAACGTTGTGGAGACATCGGGCAATCATGGTGATCGCGAATGTTGTTAAGAAGAGGAAATAAATGCAACAGCTCGTCTCGTCGGAAGCTCCCAGCTGTATGATGTATCTTCCTTTCATGACTAAGATAAAATAACGTGTGGTCATTATGATTCATTGCAGGACATTGCAAGACTTATGGGGTCTGATCACACTTTTCCATCTGAGCAATCACAAGCAAATTACACGATATCAACATTTTTTTTTATGACCATTGCAGTTCCTGTGTCTCTGGGCAGCCGTCAGCACCAGGCAAGGGAAAAAGAACTTTTTTTTTTTTTTTAGAGAGTTCAGTGATGACGTAATGAGTTGCTGTTACTGATTTATCTCTCATAGTATATGTAATTATTGTAGCCGAGATACCGCAAGTTGGTGGTGTCATGGACGTGTAGAACCAGCGTTGCTGTGAGAGGCAGCTCTTAGCGAAACATTTCTCCGTGATATATATGCAATTAAGAGCTTAGGAAATTGTTAGTTAGGGAGCGGTGGGTGACCTGGAATGAAACAGTTTGTGTAAACACCGGGGTGGAGGTGACTCGGTTATATATGAGCGACTTTAAGTTTCGTGGTTGTGATAGTGGTCATTGTTGTTTTCTTCAGGTGTGGCCAAGAGAAGATGGCAAGATACAACATGTAATAAATTTAATTGTCTTTTTGTGTATTTCGGTCATAGTCAATAAAACACATACACACATACACAAACACAAACACACACACACACACACACACACACACACACACACACACACACACACACACACACACACACACAAACGGGACCAAAGAGCCAAAGCTCAACCCCCGCAAGCACAAATAGGTGAGTACACACACACACACACACAAGTGTAGATATGATAGAGCCCAATAGGCACAGGAACCTGTACACCGGTTGATTGACGGTTGAGAGGCGGGACCAAAGAGCCAGAGCTCAACCCCCGCAAACACAACTAGGTGAGTACACACACACACACACACACACACACACACACACACACACACACACACACACACACACACACACACACACACACACACACGATAAGATCCATATAAAATCATAAAGGAGAACTGTCAACGTAGAAACAAAACAAAATTGACAATTCCCACAAATAGAAAGGGAGGGCATGGATAGACGGTAGACACACAGATGATCCATTAAGATGATAAATACCCCCATTTGTGTAGCAGTAGAAATTTTAATTAACTCGCCAAGAAGCCAGTAGAAGTATATTCCATTCACACTTTAAAGAATAAATACGCAAGGAAAAATGTATGTTGGGAGTCATAAGATCAGACGACTTGTAGCTGGAAAGCTCTGTTTCTCAGGCAAGAGGCGGACTCTGCGGTTGTTTACATCTCAGTTTGTTGTAGAACTCTTGTAGGCTCGTGTGTGTACTAACCTAATTGTGCTTGAGGGAGGGTTGAGCTTCGGCTCTTTGGTCTCGCCTCTCAGTCGTCACTCAACGGTATTCAGAGTCCAGTGTGTATTGGGCTCTATCATATCCACATTTGAAACTGTGTATAAAGTCTGCCACCAACCCATCACTTCCTAATGCATTCCATTTGTTAACCAATCTGACACTGATAAAGTTCTTATTAAGGTCTCTATGGTTTATTTGAGTATTGGGTTTCCACCTGTGTTCCCGAGCACTGTGTTAAATACTCTGTCTTTATCTACCCAATCAATTCCCCTGAGAATCTTGAATGTGGTTTAGTTCCCGTAGTCTTTCCTTGTAGAAAGACCTCAGCTCTGGTATTAGTCCGGTGTGTGTGTGTCTGTGTGTGTGTGTGTGTTCCTGAAGTTCCTGAAGGCTGTTCTGATATTAGCCAACCTCGCGTATGCCGCAGATGTAATTCTTTTTATGTGGGCTTCAGGAGATGGGTTTGGTGTGATGTCTAGTCCTAGATCTTTCTTTCTGTCCGTTTCATGAAGTACTTCATCTCCCATTCGGTATCCTTTGTCTGGCCTCCTGTTTCCACCGCCTAGTTTCATTACCTTGCATTTACTCGGGTTGAACTTTAGTAGCCATTTGTTGGACCATTCATTTAGTCTGTACAGGTCATCTTCTAGCCTCCTATTATATTCCTCTGTTTTAATCCTCCTCCTCATAATTTTTGCATCATCACCAAACAATGAGAGGTACGATTCTATACCCTTTGGGATATCATTTACATATATCAGAAACAGTATAGGTCCAAGGACTGAATCCTGCGGGACTCCACTGGTGACGTCTCGCCAATCTGAGACCTCACCCCTCACAGTGACTCGCTGTCTCCTGTTGCTTAGGTACTCCATTGGATAAGATACTTAGGTACCTTATCCAATGGAGTACCTTCCCTTTTACTCCTGCCTGCATCTCCAGCTTTTTCACTAGCCTGAAAGCCTGTGCCTGTGTGTGTGTGTGTGTGTGTGGTGTGTGTGTATTCACTTAGTTGTATTCACCTAGTAGTGCTTGCGGGGGTTGAGCTTTGCTCTTTCGGCCCGCCTCTCAACTGTTAATCAACTGTTACTAAAAAGAAATTTCCACACACACACACCCACAGGAAGTAGCTCCGTAACAGCTGTCTAACACCCAGATACCTATTTACTGCTCGGTAACAAGGACATTCAGAGTGAAAGAAACTTTGCCCAATTTGTTTCTGCCTGGTCCGGGAATCGAACCCGGGCCACAGAATTACGAGTCCTACGCGCTGTCCTCTCAGCTACCAGACCCCCATCTGGTGTGTATTCACCTAGTTGTATTCACCTAGTTGTGCTTGCGGGGATTGAGCTCTGTTCTTTCGGCCCGCTTCTCAACTGTCAATCAATCAACTATTACTAACTATTTTTTTCCCCTACCCACACCCCCCAGGAAGCAGCTCCGTTACAGCTGTCTAACTCACAGGTACCTATTTACTGCTAGGTAACAGGTACATCATGGTGAAAGAAACTCTGCCCATTTGTTTCTGCCTGGTCCTGGAATCGAACCCGGGCCACAGAATTATGAGTCCTACGCGCAGTCCACTCAGCTTCCAGACCCCCAGTGTGTGCATGTACTCTCCTTGTTGTGCTTGTGGGGTTTGAGCATTGGCTCTTTGGTCCCACCTCTCAACCGTCAATCAACTGGTGTACAGGTTCCTGAGCCTACTGGGCTCTATCATATCTACATTTGAAACTGTGTATGGAGTCAGCCTCCACCACATCACTGCCTAATGCATTCCATCTGCTAACTACTCTGACGCTGAAAAAGTTCTTTCTAACGTCCCTGTGGCTCATGTGGGTACTCAGTTTCCACCTGTGTCCCCTTGTTCGCGTACCCCCAGTGATGAATAGTTTATCCTTGTCTACCCGGTCGATTCCCCTGAGGATTTTGTAGGTAGTGATCATATCTCCCCTTACTCTTCTGTCTTGCAGTGTCGTAAGGTGTTTTTCCCGCAGCTTTTCCTCGTAACTCATGCCTCTTAGTTCTGGGACTAGTCTAGTGGCATATCTTTGAATACTCCAGTATTGGTTTTACATATGCAGTATACAAGGTTCTGGATGATTCCTTACACAGGTTCCTGAAGGCTGTTCTGATGTGTGTGTGTGTGTACTGTGTGTGTGTGTATGCGCGCGCGCGCGCGTGTGTGTGTGTGTGTGTGTGTGTGTGTGTGTGTGTGTGTGTGTGTGTGTGTGTGTGTGCACGCGCGCGCGTGTGTGTGTGTGTGTGTGTGTGTGTGTGTGTGTGTGTGTGTGTGTGTGTGTGTGTGTGTGTGCGCGCGTGCGTGCGTGCATGTATTATTGTATTTCCGCGTGCGAATATGTACGTGGACAGTTTGACAAAGAGACCTGAAAATAATAACCATACACACTGTACGACTGAATAGCTGCCAAACTCGCCACATAAATGTGTGAATATCCCTATCGTACAAGAGCGGTGAGGCGTGACACCCAACTCATCACTTCCGTAATGACCATCTCGCATTTGGCTAGCCCAACACCACTTCCGTCTAGTCGTATCTATCGGACACACCTGTGTACAAAGTAAGGACCGTCGTCGGCCAGGCGGGTCCCTGACGCCCCACTTGAGAAGCTACACGCCCCTCTAGTGATGATAGTGATCCTGAAGGAGTGGGAGTGGTCTGCTCTCCGTGTGGGAAACTGAATGTCCCACAGTTTATCTCAGTTTACCTAGCGGTTTCAACTTATTTTACCTGAGTATTCCTTGTGAGCATTCCGAGGAAAAGTTATAATTTGACTGTTTTGAATGGTTATATATATATATTTATTTGATGTATTGTGTATAGATGCTTGTAGAATGGCTTTGCGCTCACAGTTTTCAGTAGGAGTAAAACTAGTTGCCTGTTGGAAATTTAGTGTTTTCATTACCTCTGCATTGTAAACAATTTAGAAAGAGCTGAAAGTTCGAAAGGGCCGTTTCATTTAAGTCTTTATTACTTCACGCATTTATTCACGAGATGGAAGATATTAAGGAGACTGTGTACGTGTATTTATTATTTGTGCTCGCAGGATCGAAATATTAGCTCTTGGACCCCCGTCTTTCTAGCGTCGGTTTTCTATTGTACTCCTATCCTATTTTTTCCCTCTCATATGTGTGTGTGTATATCACGAAAATAAACACGTGATTAAAAATGTGACAGATGTCACATTTTTGTCATATATAATTTTGTCATATGTCATATCTGTCATATATATATACATATATATATATATATATATATATATATATATATATATATATATATATATATATATATATATATATATATATTAGTGAAATAAAAAAACTCCAACAGGGTACATTAATAAATGTCACAAAGTAGATTCGATCATTGTTGCAAGCCATATATAATAATAATTATAATAAAAATAATAATTATATTAGTAGTAATAATAATAATTATAATAATAATAATTATAATAGTAGTAATAATAATAATAATAGAATCCGTCTTATTTTCTGTTTGTCCGGGGTTGGAGGCCAGAGGCTGGTGGCTAGCCTGACCAAAATTTTCTGGGTGATTTGGTATTGTACGGCGAGTGTCATAGGGTGGCTGGGGTTGGCCGCCGTGCTACTCTTTAAGAAGACTCGGTGTCTATCCCGAATCCCAGCGACGTCTTTGTAGTATAAAATCTGGGTTTGATTGTCCAAAGACTGTAAGGGGAAGCTGCACAAAAGCAGTATACCAGTGCAGACTACCGATCACATGTCTCTGTATGACTAACCATCCTGTGCGATGGGGATTTTTAGCATCACGTAGCTTGTTCTTGACACAATCTACACACACACACACACACACACACACACACACACACACACACACACACACGTCATCATGGAGCCCCCACCTGAAGAAACACAAAAAGAAACTGGAGAAGGTTCAGAGGTTTGCGAGGAGGCTTGTCCCAGAGTTACGAGGGATGGGATATGAAGAGCGGCTGAAGGAACTGAACCTTACGACACTAGAGAAAAGAAGGGAGAGAGGAGATATGATAGGGACATATAAAATACTCAGGGGAATTGACAAAGTGGAAATAGATGAAATGTTCACACGTAATAATAACAGAACGAGGGGACATGGGTGGAAACTGGAAACTCAGATGAGTCACAGAGATGTTAGGAAGTTTTCTTTTAGCGTGAGAGTAGTAGAAAAATGGAATGCACTTGGGGAACAGGTTGTGGAAGCAAATACTATTCATACTTTTAAAACTAGGTATGATAGGGAAATGGGACAGGAGTCATTGCTGTAAACAACCGATAGCTAGAAAGGCGGGATCCAAGAGTCAATGCTCGATCCTGCAAGCACATATAGGTGAGTACATATAGGTGAGTACACACACACACAAATAAATGGTATCGACCCTGTGTAACATTTCCCGGCACCGAGAGTCCCAGAAGCAATGAGGACAAAATTTTTCTGATGATCCAGTTCTCTCTGTACTTACGTGACTTAGCTGAATCATTATGAGTGGCAGCACCATCTGGACCCCCAGCACCGGAGGCAGTGTAGGCATCACACACAAGGGTGATACGGACGTGTAGTTCTACATTAAATGTTCACTGTTTTTCGAGGTTTGCCCTGTGATACATTTTAAATATGAATTATGCTTTCGTTATTAGTGTGTAAAATGACGAAATTAATAAATTGGTATCATATCAATGAATTTGTAAATTTATGCTTATAGACATTGTAATTTTATCGTTAAAATTAAGAGATTTTAGCTGAAATATATAACAGAAATAAGCTAGGGAGTATTATTAAAGATTCATTTACAAAGAATCGAGAAATGGCACCGGTATTTTTCACAACCTGCTGATATATGTATTGTTATGAGTATATGTATATTCTTACACACGTTTGTCAGATCAGTCAGATAATAGTTGTGAACGCGCGTCATGAAAGCATAAACCTGCTGTATTTTAGTCAAGCTTACCTAGATGTACTCACTAAAATGTGCTTACAGGATTTAGCAGTAGCTCCTAAGCCCCGGCTTTCCATCTCCTGTATATTTAATGCAGTGATTTTCATTCCTCCCGTTCCTCGTCGCATTTCCATTTCTAGGTATTGGATTTACTTCAACCATCAACTTGTAGCCGTTCCGGTTACTTGAGATTTTTATTCGGACGTTTTTCGTGTTCTTTTTGGCTCAAGTGAATCTCCACTTTAAACCCTTATCTCTTTGACCTACGGTTTCTAGTCACCTCTCTCTGGTATGTGTCGCTAATACTCACACACGTAAAACATATACACATATGTATATACGCAAGTAGTCACGCATATTTGCATGCACGTGAATACATAGAGTACCTACAAATAATACAAATAAAGCACTCTTCTTGCAGGGAAATTGTAGGCGAACTTAATATTCACTATTTTAGAAATCAACAGCAACGTTTGAGATGACAAAGATTATATCACAGTTTTTGTTAACAATAAACATCCAATAACACCAATTAAAATCAAAATGCATTAAACTAAATATCCGCGTAACTTCTTATGTCTGAACCATTAACTTCACTACCATGAAAATACAGCTCTGATAATGAGCATAATTTCCTGTTCAGAACACAGTCGGCAAACACCGCAGCCCGAGTTTTTCGCGCCCCGAGTCCATACTGCAGCACAGGACTCCTTATTACACATAATTTGTGCTAGTTTTTACATGATTATTTAGACGTTGATGTTCTTGTTATCTTTAGTTTGTATACCCTATTAGATGTTATAACATATTTGTACTAAATTATATATATATATATATATATATATATATATATATATATATATATATATATATATATATATATATATATATCTCTCTCTCTCTCTCTCTCTCTCTCTCTCTCTCTCTCTTTCTCTCTCTTTCTCTTTCTCTCTCTCTCTCTCTCTTTCTCTTTCTCTCTCTCTTTCTCTCTCTCTCTCTCTCTCTTTGTTTCACGTCCCGTTCCCTCTGTCTCCACCCCTCCCTCGTCATCCTTCCTTTTCTCTCTATCTCTTTCCCAACTTTCTCTCTGCCTCTCTCCCTTGCTCCCATTTTCTCTCTGCTCCTAACCCCCCCTCCCATTGCCTCTCCCACCTTCCTGCGCCCTCTCTCAGTGGGCAAAAGATGTTCACGTAACATTCAGTCAACGATATCGACGTCGAATCAACGTCGACGATACAAAGACAGAATGGAGAGAAGATTGAGACGAAGACACAAAGTAACTAACACCACGACGCTCTACAGAGTCTTCTAGAATGGACGAAAGATTGGCACATACAGATTAATGCTGAAAATTGTAGTTATGAGCTAATGATAGTTAATAATGATAGTTACAATGATAGTTACCAGTTAGTTACCAGATAGTTAATGATAGTAATAATGATAGTTGCCAGTTACTAGCTGGACAATGAGTGCGGAGATGATTTTTAGTAGGACTCTTATAGTAAAAAAAAAATCAATGCATATTTTTTTCGGAATAAAGCAAATCGAGTGCTGGGATATCTTTCTAGAAGGGTTAGCAGTAAGATATCTAATATCATTCCTTAGCTCTTATCATACCCTTGTTATGCCCCATTTAGATTACGCAGTATACTTTTGGTTTTCGTACTATATTGAATGGACGCGCGTTCACTTGAATGTGTGTAGAAGAGGATAAAATGATATATATATATATATATATATATATATATATATATATATATATATATATATATATATATATATATATATATATATATAACCTCCACAAGGTCTTCTCTGAACACTATTTATTTTCTTCTTCGAGGATGTGGGTCCCTTTAATTAAACCAGTGGTGGTACCCCTAAATATATATATATATAATATATATATATATATATATATATATATATATATATATATATATATATATATATATATAATATATATATGTGTGTGTGTGTGACAGTGTCAGACCACGAAGGAAGAATTGAAACAAATTTCCTTATGTACTTTCGTATATTAATACATCTTCAGAAGGAGTGATTTACAAGTCAAGTAATGACTTGATATTTACAATGTCAAGTAACGGACATATATATAAGCAGGAGAGAGAGAGAGAGAGGTGAAGTGAAGTGAGGTACACTGAAAAAATGAATGGGAATTAGGTGGATACAAATGAGAGCCGCATAAGAACCGCAGAAGGCCCATTGGCCCATACGATGCACCTCCTAGTTTTACCCACTAATGGTTTATGGGCCCATAAAATAAGAGTTGCATGAATAGATCCATACATGGATAATAATAGAAAAGGCAGTAAATATTTACAATGAATTAGTGAGACAAATGTGTATCAATGATCCTACTCAAATCGCCCTCTAATTAATCTATCAAAAACGGATCTAAGTTATATAAACCACTGCTAATTTTCAAATTACATTCTTTAGTTATCTGTATTAAAGCAGATTCAATTATGTTCCTATTGAAAGTAAATTCCTATTGAATGTTCCTATCTCCCAATCAATTTGGTGAGAATTTTCTGGCAAATGAACAAACAAAGAATTAGACAATTGGCTATGTCTTACAGAGTATTATGTTGCGAAATTCTACATTTCAAATCTTTAGATGTTTGACCAACATAGAACCTATTACAGTCTTTACAAGGTATTTTATGAATGACGTCAACTTATAATCATGATATACATTATAATCAAATATGTCATTTATAAAATACCTTGTAAAGACTGTAATAGGTTCATATTTTTAGTCTTAGTATCTGTAAAAAAAAAATGCAGATTGGTACATGAGCGGATGATTTTTGACAACTATTAGCAGGCTTAAAGGTCTCACCCCAGTAGCTTATCAGACGTCCTATCCTGCCAATATTCCCTGGAATATTATCTGCCAATTGGCTTCCAACCAAGTTCCCAGTTACTCCCCAGGTGAACATGAATAAACTGTTCAGGATCGCTGACCATCGTCTCTTCCGCGTGGAAGACTACAGAAATTAATTAAACCTCGTGGCACTGGGAGACAAGAGTTTAGGATACAGATATGGAACCTTAATTAATAATTTATTTTCTCAGGGACAGGCAGCCCATGCCACCCCCTCCTCCCCAAAGGTCGACTTTCTGACCCTCCCCACGATGCAACCCCACAGTAGTTGACCTAACCCCCTATGTACCTATTAAGTGCTAGGTGAACAGAGGTTAGGAAAGGAGCCCAACCGTTTCTGCCTCGCCCGAGATTTGAACGCGGGCTCCCTTGCTGCGAGTCGAGAACGAACCCAACTGTACTACCGACACCCCTAAGTTGGAAAGGTTGTCGGAATGAATGGAAAAGGAATGGGATGGTGCAGCGGTGGGTTGGTGAAAGTGTGGCGGAGTGGGGAGTAGAATTGATGGGAGGAGGAGGAGTATTTAATTAATAATGTGTACTGGGGGTTGAGCATTCATCCCGCTGTGTATTGATAATAATTGATCATAGTGAAAACCCTTGGAACAGAATCCTATTAGCTTTGAAATCCAAGACGTCCTAATGAGCCCGGCTTCCAATTTTGTTGAGTCTGAGTTTAGTAATTTATTATGTTATTAACATATAAACAAGTTTCCCCCCCCAAAAGCCATGGGCTGGAGAGAGCAGCACAACAAAGCCTCGCTGGTGCAGGAGACACTCTAATGGCTCAACTTCCGGGTCCTGGCTGCCAGCTCCCTCTTTAATGTATTATCTTCCAGAATACTTATTAATTATTTATTATAACGGCTAATTTCAACAGGATGCAAATTATATTCAGAACGTTTTCGCATATAAATAACACTTTAGCATAAATGTGGCGGCTCCACCGCCCACAAGTTTTGTGTTACAAGCAGCCTCGCATCCCTTGTTTTTTTGGGCTGGGGTCCGAACTTTATAAATGAGCCTCAGTTCTGAAGCCGAAAACTGACGAGATTACCACACCTGCCCAGGCCTACACCTGCCCGGTCCCCAGAAAGTAAACGCATGGTGGCATGTCTGTGTGTAATGTGAAACCAACACATATAAATACAAAAACAATTTGATTTGGTAAATATTTTTAAGGAAGAAAAGTGTAAATACTTGGTTAAGTGTAAACACTTGGTTTATCCTCTCGTCACCGGACAGAGCACTTAGGGGTTGCACCTTCACTACAGGAGCTGAGTGTCTTGGCATGAAGAAAGAACTACAGTTGTGTTACAGAACACTTCATGCCTCTCGCAGATATTACAGTTTATCTCTTTTAGCTAACAAGCAAACCAGGTTGCTAACAGTGACTACGTGATAATCTCGGTCAACCAGGCAGTACTTCCTTATCACCCGGCATAGTACTCTACCCAGCCCGTCCTCTCCAGCGTCCACACCTTCACTAAAATAATGTACTAAATTCCCCGAACCTAACCTAACCCAGGACTCACGAATAGAAAACGAGACGTCACGTCAATTCTGAAAGCCGCTGTTATTTTCAGTACATCTTTGTGGTTGGGTGGGGATTTTGACGTCAAAATACGATGCGTGTTATGCGAGAGGACGGGTTGCACTACCACATGTCCATGGTCTTGTCCTACAGTTAGAGAGGGAGCTTCTCCCTGTTAGTGTTTCATCCGAGACTGTCGCTGCTCTATGGTTTAGCATAGCTCAATAGACATTAACTCGGGACTTGAGCACAGAAGTGAGCGTGCCCGCTCTTTGACGTCAGACCACAGAGTACTGTTTCATTTCTCAACCAAGTGCGAGGGCGCAGATTCATAAGGTCAAAGGTCATGTCTCTTTGGCAACAACAGACCTCATGACTTAGGAAGATGAGGACGGAAATGACGTCAGAGTTCTATCGATTTGTGGGTTTTTTTCTTAATTTATTTTCTACCACAGACGGGTCATTTACAGTGCTAAGCAGCATAGGTACATTCTCGTCTGTCTTACACAGACAGGGTTTGAGACCTGTTCTCCTATATATTGTGCAGTGGGTGATTGAACACTCAACCACAGGTGACTAAAGGTTTTTTTTATTATGATAACTAGTATTTATATATTTTCGTCAGTACTACATAGACAGAGCTGCTTCAGTTCATAAAGAGGTATTGAGCAATCGACCACATAAGGTTATGGGGAGTGCTTTTGCAATGTTAACAGCTTACAATACTCTCATTTCTATCCGTCCTACATAAGCAGCGTTCGAGATATGTTCTCTTACATAGGGTGCAGTTAGTAGTGAGTACTCAACCCCAGAATGTGATTAAAGTGAGTTTACAAAAGGAGAAATGTAATTCTAACGATCTTATTATCACACACACACACACACACACACACACACACACACACACACACACACACACACACACATTAGACGAGAATGGATTATTTAACACGAGTGTTACACGCACGAGGGGACACAGGTGGAAGCTGAGTACCCAAATGAGCCACAGAGACATTAGAAAGAAGAACAATTTTATATTATTTTTAAGCTGCATCTCTTACAAACCCATCCTTGCCCTTGTGTGGCAGTGCACAATATAATGTTGTTTTCACATATCCATACATTAAAACATTGCTTGTAACAATGATAAATATATGTGCTTCAGCCTACAGTTTACACCTATTGTCTTGTGTATGACTCTCTGTCCTGCGTGACATTGAATACCAGCATTATCCTCACTTTAATAAGACTTAATTGAAATCCTCAGGTTAGGCAAAATTGTAATTTAATTTTGTCAATAAAAATAATAATAATAACTAGAAAGAACTTTTTCAGTGTCAAAATAGTTAGTAAATGGAATGCACTAAGAAGTGATGTGGTGGAGGCTGACTCCATACACAGTTTCAAATGTAGATATGATAGAGCTCGAGAAGCTCCGGAATCTGTACACCATTAGATTGACGGTTGAGAGGCGGGACCAAAGAGCCAAGCACAACTAGGTGAGTACATTCCACATGTGGCAGAAGTTGATGAAAAACTATGCTCAAAACGCACCCGAGTGTTGCCGGGGATTGGTTGGTCATGGAGCTCATGTAGGAGCATGTGGTTCTTCAAGACCAACCAACCCTAATATGTAATCGGTGGCGGAGTGAAATCGGTACTATGAAGCTAGTGGGAATGATCCCTGGCCTCGTAAGTTCGAATCCTGTTGGGATCATAGCGTTTATTATGATTTATATACATATATTTACGTCTCTCCTACTTTAAGAGGTTAAGAAAGCTGCCTTAAAAACTAATGAGTTATTAAGCACTCAACCACAGATGGTGATTAAGGTGCTTATACAAGCTCAAGTTATAATTTCATCACAACTATTACATAATTGATGCATTACATAGTAAATCTTTGGTTCAGAGCCAGTATATCATCAAGTGTGCCAGTATTCAGAATTTATGAGCATGTGTGACTCTCAAAGATGGCTGAAAAATGTTACTAACACTACGATATCGTAGCAGCGCCTCAGACCCTATCTGCTGAAGCACATTACATGACGGCTGATCTGCCTTGAAGCGACGCCTGTAGTCTATAGTTATTGTATAGACCAGAGGATCATTTATGAATCTTCCTAACAACCAGGTGGAATTATCAGGGGGAAAGCGCTAAGCCATTACAACTGTATAGCACTGGTAAGGGATTAGGATAAGGATTTGGGTTGGGATGGAGGGAAGGAATGGTGCCCAACCACCTGGACGGTCGGGGGACTGAACGCCGACCTGCATGAAGCGAGACCGTCGCTCTACCGTCCAGCCCAAGTGGACGGTAGTTTTACCGTTTACTTTGTAAATGTAAAAAATGTGATTTGTGATTCTGTCCTCCCCCTTTCAGCAATATATGATTTGTATTGTCTCCGTGAGCTGGTGAGAACCACAGTGGCACCGGATGGTGTACATTACCCGGTGAAAATCACAGTAGCTCGACATTGTCTCAATAAGTGGGTGAGAAGCACAGTACTCCTTCCAGCACCATACGATACTCACTGTTGTTACGTCTCTAGCATCATTTTGACATTATAGAATATGATGTGAACGATACATCGTATTGTTCACATCATCTATCAATTGAAACTATTCCAACTACGCTAGCTTCAAATTCATGTTTTGAGTGTGAGACTTCCGAAACTACTTTGGTCTATTTTTTACCCGTATCGAAACGATAAATTGTTAAGAATATCTTCTATGAATTCTCGTAACTCTGCGAAATTCCAGTAGTTTTGTCATATGTCATAAATTGATGTATTACAGCAGCTCGTCCTCCTAAGGTTTCCCAACGTCAAGAAAACGATCAATTTACTGTCGACGATGAGTCACAATAACGTGACTGAAGATATGAACACTAAATCACACACCAGAAGATGAGGAGACGGCGACGTTTCGGTCCATCCTGGACCATTATAATGGCCCAGGACGGACCGAAACGTCGTCCCTTCACCTTCTAGTGTGTGGTTTAGTCTTCAAATTTAAAGTGTCCTCTCCTAACCTACCAGAGAACCCAAAACGGAAAATGAGATAATACGTCATTTTCGCGAGCCGCTTCCGCTAATACGACAATTTTTGGCCTTATGTAACGCCTTCGAGAGAAAAGCGACGTACTTTTTTTTAGAGGACAGGTTGATTACAGAGCGAAGTTGGCAGCTTGTTTTCCCAAGTACTTATCCGAGACTGTGAAACTTGCAAGTTTAAGTTGGATGAACGTTATAATACCATGACCCGACCGCGCAGTGTTCAGGTGACAGCACCGCCTCACTGTAGGAGTGACGCTTCCTGCTCCCGCTTGTAAAAAATATTAAATATATTTTTTAGGTTATCACACAACTAATATACTAAATCTTGTTTTACTGGGATTCATCGTTCCTTTAGAATATCCCTTTAGTAGGCATCCATCAGTCTCAGGAGACTATGGAGTTGCGCTCTGGTTGTCGGTTTGGAGTGGCCTCTCCAGGGCGTAAAGCCTGGGTAGGTTGATATGGGGGGAGAAGCTGTCACCCATGCAGCGGTTCCTCCCCCCCCCCCCTCTCCACGGCGCCGAAAGTCTCCAATGGAAATTAAATATCCCTTTAATATCCGTGATTACGGATATTTTTTTTTTTCGAAAGTTTACATCTTCTTTTGTGAATGTAAATACAGTAAGGCTAACACACTTCCGTTGTTAGGACTACGGCTCCAGGCTGAATCACCTGAGATCTTGAGATCTTGAGATGATTTCGGGGCTTTTTAGTGTCCCCGCGGCCCGGTCCTCGACCAGGCCTCCACCCCCAGGAAGCAGCCCGTGGCAGCTGACTAACTCCCAGGTACCTATTTTACTGCTAGGTAACAGGGGCATTCAGGGTGAAAGAAACTTTGCCCATTTGTTTCTGCCTCGTGCGGGAATCGAACCCGCGCCACAGAATTACGAATCCTGCGCGCTATCCACCAGGCTACGAGGCCCCCCTAATGACCTCGACACTTGAATTTCTAGAACTTCCTTGTTTCAACTTTCGGCGAGAAACAAGAACTTTACCCTCCATGTGACACCTTTGTCAGTCACATTATCTTGGGGGTATTGTGAAGCTGTCTTAATGGAGATGATGTATTACCTCACCCCGACGTGCAGGAACTGTCAGACTACTCAAGGGTCTCACCGCTCCTTTCAGCCATCATTTCTTAGTCGTTGTAGTGCTGATCCTATTAGCTAATACTTACTGCTAACTTGTGGGTTACAATACTCTTTAGGGATTAGTTGGTATGTGCAGTCTTGAGGGACTGGCAGGTGTTGACAGTCTTGAGGAATAGGCAGGTGTTGGCAATCTTCAGAAAACCGAATCATCTGGGCTCAGTAATGCCATTAGTACTAGTTTATAATGGTGTCTTAATTCTAATCAATAAGTGATAAAGGAACCCACAGACATGAAGGGAACGGAAGGGAACTATCAGGAGGGAAAGCACCAAGCCATTACAACTATATAGTACTTGGGAAGGGGTCAGGAAAGAATTTGGGATGGGACAGGAGGAAAGGAATAGCGCCCAACCACTAGGACGGTCGGGGATTGAACGCCGACCTGCATGAAGCAAGACCGTCGCTCTACCGTCCAGTCTAAGTGGTTGGACCCACAGACATGAAAGGTGTTGATGTAGGCGCCAGATCATCTCAGTGCAGAGTGAAGATGAGCCCCGAGGCTGGCAGCAACACCATCAGCCAACACGTTTGAGGGGTGACGGTTGAGAGGCGGGACCAAAGAGCCAGAGCTCAACCCCCGCAAACACAACTAGGTGAGTACACGTCATGTAAACAATGGCCAAAACCCTTTGCATCCCGCAGATTTTTTAATGAGCGTTATTCTCAGCTGATTATGGTCGAAGATAAATTACCTATCTTGAGGTTATCTTGAGATGATTTCGGGGCTTTTTAGTGTCCCCGCGGCCCGCTCTTCGACCAGGCCTCCACCCCCAGGAAGCAGCCCGTGACAGCTGACTAATACCCAGGTACCTATTTTACTGCTAGGTAACAGGGGCATAGGGTGAAAGAAACTCTGCCCATTGTTTCTCGCCGGCGCCCTGAGATCGAACCCGGGACCACAGGATCACAAATTCAGTGTGCTGTCCGCTCGGCCGACCTAACCCATACATATTAAATCAAATGAAAATGATGGCTTTTCAGTCCATCCCGGTCACTTATCCCTCACCTTCTTTCACCTCACTTCCCTCTTCCACTACAGCAACTCCCTCTATCACTGTACTACGGACCACTCATACTCTTGGGTGGCTTAATCTTCATCAATCAGTCTCACTGTTGCTCAGTTACGGCTTGGTAAGTGTCCAAGACGGACCGAAAACGTCCTCACTTTCATTTAATTTTATGTATGTGTGGATTGGATTATTTATAACTTATTCCCTGCATAGGTCTGAAGGTTTTCTTAAAGTGCTTCACTCAACTGTGTGTACTGTGCTTGACCAACGTACTGTTAACGGTGTTAATCATTGTTACCGGAACCAAAAAGCTAACCCGAGCCTCGGTCTAAGTACAAAACAGTAATATATCACTTCTATATAAGATTTAATTTCGCTTTATTATAATGTATGATAAAAAATGCGCTCTTGAAGACAGGGGTTGGCTTGAGGAGCTGGGCTTGTGGACGGGTTGCTATTAGGTAAACCGGTATATGTTAACTCCTTCCGGTCGTACATCAGTTTAATAAGGGCAGTCCATCACATTTAAGTTACACTCGCTGTTGTTGACGCTTCTTTTGCGATTAACAATGTAATCTTTCCATCAGTTCCGTTTATATATTGCAGTTAACAAGATATCTCATGCACATATATCAAATAAATAACAGTGCACAACTGTGTAGTTTCGCAAGTACTCGCATACTTTGCTTTTTCATCATATCGTCACAGAATGCTAATTTTTTAAGGCCTTAGCTTCGTTGAGTCGAGTGTAGACATTCGTCACTGATGGAAGCAATTAAACCCGTCCTCTTAAAAATATCGTCACTTTTCGCTGGTATGCGCGCTATGGCCAAATTTGGACGTAATTTGAAATGAAATTGACTCACAAAAGTGACGTTCTGTTCCGTTTTCTGTTTGAGTCGTCCGGCGTACGCGCAGAGGTTAGGAGAGGACACCTTAAATTAACGTTTTTCATAACGTTTTGAAACTTTATGAGAATTTCCTGCCCACCTAACCCATCAGAGGACCCTTAACTTACTGTTGTTGAAAAAAAAAACCCAAATTTATTTTCATTTTTTTCATTTTCAAATTACGTCTAAATTTGGCCATACGGGCAACCGGCCAAAAGCGACGTTCTTTTTAAGAGGACAGGTTGCCAGGCAAATATGTGGACTGGATTATTAGTAGTTAAAGGAAACTCGATATATAATATTAATTGTAAAAATGATTAGAAACACAATGGGAGGGAATTATTGCAATTACTCAACTGATGGAAGCTGGAATAACTGAAATTAGCATTGGCCCAACGCAGGTTTTTTTTTTTTACAAGTATGGAGACCTTTCAGACCAGTTGGTATGAGGTACCTGGAGCTTTGTAATTACTTTATTCATTCTCGTATTCTTGAAGATATCCTCACAGTATACCCAAAATTTGCCAGTGCCGGCTACTAAACATATGGCCCTGTATGACTAACCATCCTGCGAGATGGGAACTTGTATTACCACTGCTACCTTGCTCTTGTATTGATGATATCCTCAAAATGCTTCTGGAGTCTGCCAGTGCAGACTGCCTATCACATGCCTCTGTATGACTAACCATCCTGTGTGATGGAGATTTTTTAGCATCACCCTAGTTAGCATTTTTGACACACTGTACTCCACTTCATATAGTCTAGGGTAGCTGCACTAATGCAGATGTACCTCATATATTAATAAAAAAAACTAGGGCATTTAATGCACCCAGAGTCTGTCAGTGCAGACTACTTATCACATGCCTTTGTATAACTAACCATCCTGTGTGATGGAGATTTGTAGCATCACGTAGCTTGTTTTTTGACACACTCTGTACGCCCCTTCATATAGTCTAGGGCAGCTGCACAAATGCAAATGTACCTAAATGAGTTATTTAAAAAAAACTAGGGCAGACCAAGTATCGGGCCCGTGTTATATTTATAACTTGTGCTTTCTTTCCAATATCTTATTAAAAGAACAAATAGAACATTTTTTAATAATTTTTCACGCATTTCCTAGCATTGAGGAAACTGTGTGGGAGTAACGAGAATGTTGTCTTGTTGTAGCACACCTTTGTAGGACCTGATTCTATACCTCCTTCCCTTACTCTTCCTTCATTATCCCACCAACCATATCCCTCATTCCCATACTCCTTTCCCCCTGTCTCTTACTCCTTCCCTCCCGCCTTTACCCGCACTGAACTTAACACTTGTGCTCATGTTCGGTATATATTTATGCATATATCTAGAAATTCTTCTCGTACATGATAAAATGAGTTCTTATTGTCTGAAATTTGTTGCGCATTCTCCCGCTCAAGTGGCGGTCACGTATACCGCTTTCTCGACAAGTATTACCGCATATACATTCCCTCTATCAACAGGTATACAGCATATGCACTCTCCTGCTAACAAGAATACTGCGTGTATTATACGCATATGCGGACGAGTGTCGAGCTCAGATAATGAGTTTGGGTTTCCATCTAAGCGGAAGCCACAAATCTATCGCCATCCAGTAATTACTGTAGAAACGAACAGTGAAAGTCAGTGACGTCAGAGATAAAGTTGTACTTTATTTGACGTGAATTCCACATTTGCACAGAAATTTGTATGAAAGTATAAAGTAAGATAGAAGATTGCAAATTATGAAATTAATGATGTGTGTTATGAAGTGCAATATACAGCGATAAGACTGGCGGTGCAGATGTACCGCGAGGCCAAATCGAGCGATCTTATCGCTGCAGATCGCTCAAAAATGCTCACAGGAAACGTAGTTGGCAGATATATATATAATTTGCGATATAACTGTATTCTGCTAAATTTTCATTAATAATATAAAAAATGTTCAAAAGTCTGGCTGGGAACTATTATAAATTAATGACGATGGATATACTAAAAAGTATATTGTGTAAACTTTATTTGAAATTCCTCAGTTCACACAAAAAGGAAGTTTTATAATAGATGCAAGTACTTGCAGGAAAATCATATGCAATATATAAAGGGGTACGTCAGAGAAAATCTGAAAATGTTAATCGAAATAAATAAATTTGCCATGATTGTGAATTGTGAAGCTGTATGCAATTTGTAATATTAATTATAAACCATTTCTGAGTAGATATCTTGAAGACAGCTTATCTTTGTGTAGAATAATAGATGGAATATCAGTTGACATTTATATGACACATTTATAAGAACACACACACACACACACACACACACACACACACACACACACACACACACACACACACACACACACACACACACACACACACACACACACTGTACACCTGTTGATTGACGGTTGAGAGGCGGGACCAAAGAGCCAGAGCTCAACCCCTGCAAGCACAACTAGGTGAGTACAACTAGGTGAGTACACACACACACACACACACACACACACACACACACACACACACACACACACACACACACACACACACACACACACACACACACAGTAGTTTCAAAGCGTTATATGACAAAGAATGCTGGGAAGACGGGACACCACGAGCGTAGCTCGCATCCTGTAACTACACTTAGGTAATTACACACACACACACACACACACACACACACACACACACACACACACACACACACACACACACGCACACACACACACACACACACACACACACACACACACATACACACACCGTAATGAATATTCTGAATAATGAGTCACATTTCTAATTGTAATTCATCAAGCATCGTCTAGTGATGTAAGTTTTTTACTTGCTAGCCGACAAAAATTTGTATAATGAGGCCCACAGTTAAGCTCCAAAAAGTAGCGTGAATGGAACTAAACCAGTAATTGCCTCGCATTATTTTATTGACTTATTTATGCTTACAAGAAGGATCATTAGCTCTTGGGCCCCCACCTTTCCTGCTATCGGTTGCCTAATGCAATAGCTCCAGGATCACTAGGATGATATAAGAAGCACATTTATACTCAGATGTATGATATTATTAAATTCCATTAACTCCTGTTCATTACCTTATCTCACTATCTGTATTGGTAATCTGTGTCTCCTGTAGATTTAGTCCTTATTCACTTTATCAGTGCTCGTTGTGGTCATAATATGCGGTCATGTCTCATCTTTCTCAGCTTTTATCTAAGAGTTATCTATTTTATCTTTTTTTATCTAAACAAACTTAGAGATATATTTGTTTCGATCGTCTGTATTTGCTTGTAATTTGAGATTCAACTCTTTGGTTCCGCCTTTCAGTCAACTGTCGTATAATGCAATGTGTCTGTGTATGTGTTTGTGTCTGTAGTTGCTATTTGTGCTTGCAGGATCGAGCTGTTAGCTCTTGGAACCCGCCTCTCTAACCACTAATTTATTGTACTGACTCCCGACCTATTTTTCCTATCTCATATCTGCTACATATTTCTCTCTCTCTCTCTCTCTCTCTCTCTCTCTCTCTCTCTCTCTCTCTCTCTCTCTCTCTCTCTCTCTCTCTCTCTCTCTCTCTCTCTCACTCACACACACATCCCCAGAATGCAACTCGCAGCATCTGTCTTAACTCCCAGGTACCTCCTTACTGTTAGGTGAGCAGGAACATCAGGTGAAAGAAACTGGCCAATTTGCGTGCGTGCGTGTGCAATATATAATAAGGCGGATGAGAGAACACACCTGTTCAGATCTTGTCAGATTTACTAAGTCTTCCTTCCCACACCTTCAGGTTTGACCATCCCACACCTGTCTCCCTATCCCACACCTCCCTCCCCCATCCCACACCTCCCTCCCCCATCCCACACCTGTCTCCCTATCCCACACCTCCCTCCCCATCCCACACCTTCAGGTTTGACCATCCCACACCTGTCTCCCTATCCCACACCTCCCTCCCCATCCCACACCTCCCTCCCCCATCCCACACCTGTCTCCCTATCCCACACCTCCCTCCCCATCCCACACCTCCCTCCCCCATCCCGCACCTGTCTCCCTATCCCACACCTCCCTCCCCATCCCACACCTCCCTCCCCCATCCCACACCTGTCTCCCTATCCCACACCTCCCTCCCCATCCCACACCTCCCTCCCCCATCCCGCACCTGTCTCCCTATCCCACACCTCCCTCCCCATCCCACACCTCCCTCCCCCATCCCACACCTGTCTCCCTATCCCACACCTCCCTCCCCATCCCACACCTCCCTCCCCCATCCCGCACCTGTCTCCCTATCCCACACCTCCCTCCCCATCCCACACCTCCCTCCCCCATCCCACACCTGTCTCCCTATCCCACACCTCCCTCCCCATCCCACACCTCCCTCCCCCATCCCGCACCTGTCTCCCTATCCCACACCTCCCTCCCCATCCCACACCTCCCTCCCCCATCCCGCACCTGTCTCCCTATCCCACACCTCCCTCCCCATCCCACACCTCCCTCCCCCATCCCACACCTGTCTCCCTATCCCACACCTCCCTCCCCATCCCACACCTCCCTCCCCCATCCCACACCTGTCTCCCTATCCCCGGGATGATGCTGTCGTGCTGACAAGATCCGTCTCGCAGGAGGATAGAAAAGCCTACGCTATTCTATCTCCTTTGAGATTTGTATTATATTGTCTCGGTAAACGTACTTGAACTTTAACCCGTCTCGCAGTCAAGCACATTGGCTGCGTGGCCAGTATTTACGTCGTGACACAAGCCTCGCTTCTTGAGGTTTCTCAGTGGCACTGATGTATGTATGCTCACGCGCATGTATGAGCGTGTATATGTATGCCTACATATACACCTCGGAACTCTTATTGTTAGCCGTGTCTTCTGTTGCATTGGTCTACACTAGTCCCTCATGCCCCCCACATCTTCCAGTGCTGAGAAGGCTTCACGCAGCACAGCGCACGCACGCACGCACGCACGCACGCACGCACACACGCATGCACACACACACTTGACTAAGAGCCAAAGCTCAACCCCTGCAAGATCAAATAGGTGAGAACACACACCCCAGCACACATACGCACGCATTCACACGCAAGCACGCTCACACACGGGCGCGCGCGCACACACACACACACACACATACACAAACATCTATTTAACAAAAGGACATATAATATGTTTTCCTATGCTCATAGCAGAATGAACGTTCATACATTAATTTTGTGGTCTTACTGGAATGACTAAGAGTAGGAAGGTGAGTTTCTATTCCCATATATATATTATAAACTGAAAACCCTTAACCCGGCTTTAATGTCCTATTTATGAAGACTTCCTCCTTATGAATGTATTTTTAATATCTGGAACATCGTTTTATTGACCTCTAAACAGGGTTGTGATATGCAAGCTTGTCAAATTTCAATTATCTATCCCAGTCTTTATAGTGAGTGTGATGTGTATATTCTGTCGGGAACCTCATCTGTTCCCGGCTTGCAAGATTGCCATTATGCGAGGAAAAATATAAGTTAACTTTCAGAATTACGTAGCCAAGCATGTGGTTCCTCCTGGTTACATTAGGCTGCGGCTCTCAACCGGTCTTCTCGTTGATTTGCTGTCTCCGAAGGCTTGCATTACACACCGTGAACGTAGTCTTCATCTTCCCAGACCTTGAACGCCATCGCATCTATAACGAGGGCAACGGTCCTGACAGCGGGGCGTCATCGTGTGACAGCTGCGTGACAGGCAGGTGTCTTGTCTGTCTCCCGGGTTCGACAGCTGCCCACCTGTCTTGATGGACGCTACTTTCTCGTGTCTCCGTTCCGGCCTTAGTGACATCAAGTACACAATTGTTCTCTCCCTTGCGTTTGCAGTTCTAATTATGGTGTGGGTGGTAATTACCTTTGGCAGGCTGTGGTGTGAGGGGGGGGGGCTTGGTGACCCCTGACCCCTCTGGCTGGGGGCTTGGTGACCCTGACCCCGCTGGCTGGGGGCTTGGTGACCCCCTGACCCCGCTGGCTGGGGGCTTGGTGACCCCTGACCCCTCTGGCTGGGGGCTTGGTGACCCCTGACCCCTCTGGCTGAGGGCTTGGTGACCCCTGACCCCTCTGGCTGAGGGCTTGGTGACCCCTGACCCCTCTGGCTGAGGGCTTGGCGACCCCTGACCCCGCTGGCTGAGGACTTGTTGACCCATCTGGCTGAGGGCTTGGTGACCCCTGACCCCGCTGGCTGAGGACTTGTTGACCCCTCTGGCTGAGGGCTTGGTGACCCCTGACCCCTCTGGCTGAGGGCTTGGTGACCCCTGACCCCGCTGGCTGAGGACTTGTTGACCCCTGACCCCTCTGGCTGAGGGCTTGGTGACCCCTGACCCCTCTGGCTGAGGGCTTGGTGACCCCTGACCCCGCTGGCTGAGTATTTGGTGACCCCTGACCCCTCTGGCTGAGGGCTTGGTGACCCCTGACCCCTCTGGCTGAGGGTTTGGTGACCCTGATCCTACTGCCTTTTTCAACCCATATTCAGAAAATAGGATGTCTGTATGTTCGAGGTTGGGGATCAGACGCTTACGGCTAGTCTCACCAAACTTTGCAGGGTTATTGGTCTTTATCCGGGGATAGTCATAGGGGGGGGGGGATGGGGTCGTGTGGGAAGGTGGTGAAGCGTGACTGATATTACCTTGAACCACTCAGTATTACCAACACCTCGTTACACTGAACCACTCAGTATTACCAACACCTCGTTACACTGAACCACTCAGTATTACCAACACCTCGTTACACTGAACCACTCAGTATTACCAACACCTCGTTACACTGAACCACTCAGTATTACCAACACCTCGTTACACTGAACCACTCAGTATTACCAACACCTCGTTACACTGAACCACTCAGTATTACCAACACCATGTTACCCTGAACCACTCAGTATTACCAAGACCATATTACGCTGAAACGCAAAATATTACTAATAATACGTTTCACTATACATACAATACATACGTATTGTTACTTAAACGATATTACACTGAAGCAGAATATTATGTCAGTATTAAACTGCCATACTATTACTAACCTACAATTTTACTAAGGCGATATTACGTTGTAACACATAGTAAAATAATCAGAGATACATTGATCTAATATGACGCTGATTCTCTCTTAATCGCAGGAAACTGATAATTACGAACAAAAAATATATGCAATCCGAAAAAATTATGTTTTTTGTTAGAATTGCTTGAAGGAGCAACATTAAGCGTGTGAGAGAGTGATTTAAATTTCGGGGTGATAGGAGTTGCTTCCTGTTTTGTAGAATGCCTGTGGAGAGAGATTAAGTGATAAAATGATTATAATAAGACATAAATCTACTCACATTTGCGTGCGTGTGTGTGTTTACTATTTGTATCTGCAGAAGCGAGCTATTAGTTCTTGGATCCCGCCTTTCTAAGCAATTTATTTTTCCTCTTTTTATGTTTACTACATATATTTCTCTTCAATACGTGCATACACATACACACATCCCCAGGAAGCAGTCCGTAGCGGCTGTCTAACTCCCAGGTACCCATTTACTGCTAGGTGAACAGGGGCACCAGGGTGCAAAGAAATTTTGCCCATTTGTTTCTTCCTCTGCCGGGGGTCGAACCCGGGCCCTTAGGATTACGACCCCAGAAGCGCTGTCCACTCAGCCGCGGTGTGTGTTTTGTACACAACTGTTTGTATTCACCAATTTGTGCCTGCAGCATCGAGCTTTAGCTCCTGTGCCCCGACTTTCCAGCCGCTATTCGTCTAATGACTCCTCACCTACTTACTCATCATATATACGTTTGAAATTGTTGATGGAGTTTCACTTAATTGTTCAAACTGCCCCTTTAGTTCATATAATTTTCCCACCGTTCTTACGCTAAAAGAAAACTTTCTAACATCTCTAAGACACATCTGACTCTCAAGCTTCCATCCGTGCCCCCTTGTTCTGTTCATATTCATCGTAAATAATTCTTCTGTTTCCACCTTGTAATCCCTTTTAAGTATTTTATATGTCTGCATTCTGTCCCCCTCTCTCCCTCATCCCTTCTGACGTCGTCCGCGTTAGTTATTTCAGTCTCTCTTCGTACCTCATCCCTCGCAGCTCTGGAACGAGTCTCGTTGCAAACTTATGCACCTTTTCGAACTTACTTATGTGTTTTTTAGGATAGGGGCTCTAAGATGCCCCCCATATTCTAAGACTGGCCTCAAATAGGCGGTATACAGTGATCTAAAAGCCTCCTTATTCTGGTTTCTGAAGGATGTTCTGACTTTTACCAGAGTAGAATTTGCGGCTCACGTTATTCTATTTTATGAGCCTCTGGAGTTAGGTTCGGTGTTATGTCCACTTCCAGGTCATTTTCTCTAGTCGTTATAGAAAGTCAGTTTCCCTTCATCATATATCGGCCTTTCGGTGTCTTGGCTCCTGATCCCATTTCCATCACCTTACACTTGCTGGTGTTGAACTCTAGCAGCCATTTATCGGACCAACTCTGCAACCTGTTCAAGTTATCCTGTGTGTGTGTATATTCACCTAGTTGTATTCACCAAGTTGTGCTTGCGGGGGTTTGACTTCTGCTCTTTCTGCCCGCATCTCAACTGTCAATCAATCAACTGTTACTAACTACTAACCAACTAATTTTCTTTTTGTCTCATGTGTGTGTGTGTGTGTGTGTGTGTGTATGTGGGTGTTAGTATTCAAACTGTATGACGGTTGGGATATAGCCAATCACAGTCGAGTAGGTCTCTGACGTCATTCCCTACAGAGCTGGTACTGACCGCTCTGGAGGTAAGGTCAGTATTCGTTACCTTTAGATGTATGGTGCTTGCTGGATTGTAGAGAATACACAATAGTTCGCGTCAGCAGCTTATTGAGTAAAGGCAACAATATATATATATATATATATATATATATATATATATATATATATATATATATATATATATATATATATATATATATATATATATATATCTGGCCTGCCGAGGCCAGATATATATACCTGGCTCCTAGCCCCGCTTACCAAACGTTCTTAGATTAATGGAATATATGGAATGCGTGAGAAATACATTTCTCACCCTTTTATTATATTTACAGTTAAACTTTTGAACCGAATTAGCGCCAATGAAGTCAGCATCTAACCTGTTCCATTTATTGACAGTTCTAACACTGAAAACAACAACAAATAACTTTCAGACATCGGAGTAACACTTTCAGACATCGGAGTAACACTTTCAGACATCGGAGTAACACTTTCAGACATCGGAGTAACACTTTCAGACATCGGAGTAACACTTTCAGACATCGGAGTAACACTTTCAGACATCGGAGTAACACTTTCAGACATCGGAGTAACACTTTCAGACATCGGAGTAACACTTTCAGACATCGGAGTAACACTTTCAGATATCGGAGTAACACTTTCAGACATCGGAGTAACACTTTCAGACATCGGAGTAACACTTTCAGACATCGGAGTAACACTTTCAGACATCGGAGTAACACTTTCAGACATCGGAGTAACACTTTCAGACATCGGAGTAACACTTTCAGACATCGGAGTAACACTTTCAGACATCGGAGTAACACTTTTAGACATCGGAGTAACACTTTCAGACATCGGAGTAACACTTTCAGACATCGGAGTAACACTTTCAGACATCGGAGTAACACTTTCAGACATCGGAGTAACACTTCCAGACATCGGCGTAACACATTCAGACATCGGAGTAACACTTTCAGACATCGGAGTAACACTTTCAGACATCGGAGTAACACATTCAGACATCGGAGTAACACTTTCAGACATCGGAGTAACACTTTCAGACATCGGAGTAACACTTTCAGACATCGGAGTAACACTTTCAGACATCGGAGTAACACTTTCAGACATCGGAGTAACACTTTCAGACATCGGAGTAACACTTTCAGACATCGGCGTAACACATTCAGACATCGGAGTAACACTTTCATACATCGGAGTAACACTTTCAGACATCGGAGTAACACTTTCAGACATCGGAGTAACACTTTCAGACATCGGAGTAACACTTTCAGACATCGGAGTAACACTTTCAGACATCGGAGTAACACATTCAGACATCGGAGTAACACTTTCAGACATCGGAGTAACACATTCAGACATCGGAGTAACACATTCAGACATCGGAGTAACACTTTCAGACATCGGAGTAACACATTCAGACATCGAAGTAACACTTTCAGACATCGGAGTAACACTTTCAGACATCGGAGTAACACTTTCAGACATCGGAGTAACACTTTCAGACATCGGAGTAACACTTTCAGACATCGGAGTAACACATTTAGACATCGGAGTAACACATTCAGACATCGGAGTAACACATTCAGACATCGGAGTAACACTTTCAGACATCGGAGTAACACTTTCAGACATCGGAGTAACACATTCAGACATCGGAGTAACCCAGTATCAAGCTTCCATGTGTGTGAGCGCGTTCTGCCGTTCGTAATTTAGAACAATGCAGCTATGTCCCCTCTGTCAATTGCTCTTTCAATCTTTGTGTATACACACATACACAAACACGTGTATCGGAGGATCGCAGATCAACTGTCATGGGTTCGAATCCTGGCCGGGGAGGATTTACTGGGCGCAATTCCTTAACTGTAGCCTCTGTTTAACGCAACAGTAAAATGTGTACTTGGTTGTAACAACGATTCTTCGCGGCGGGGATCGTATTCCAGGGACCTGCCCGAAACGCTACGCGTACTAGTGGCTGTACAAGAATGTAACAACTCTTGTATATATCACAAAAAAAAAACTAGGAAAAAAACGAAACGCCAGAAAACAGAAGTACAACAACCAAAGCAATTACTCAAAGAAAGTAATTGTGCAATTACTTTCTCAACGGATATATCGCAAAGCTTCTGTTCTACTTGAGTCATTGTGGCACAGTTTGCAGGAATTTGTCCAGCCTGGCTGCCTGCTCCACTATATGATTTTCATTTCCTTGTCCTGAAGTGGGACAAAGTTTGACCGGCTATGAATTTATGCAACAGTTTCTTGCAAGTTACCTCACCAATATTGCGAGAGGAATTCCTTGCAAACTGTGTTACAAGATAACAAGTATAGTGCAGCCTTTGCCTTCACCGCGGTCTTCTACTGTGCCTAAGCGTATATATGTTGTGTTTACGTGCATATATCTTCATGAATAAATCCACAAGGGTCGTGACGAGGGCTCGAACCTACACCCGAGACGATCCCAGACGCTGCCTTAATCGACTGAGCTACGACATGGTTAAAATACATGTGTGTACAAATCTTCATCACTGTATGTTTGTGTATGTATACCAAGGTATACCTAGGTATACATACACAAACATTAAATAATGGTGTTAATTATGCATTCAATTATTCTCGCTGCGAGGAGCACATCCGCCGCTGTGTGCGCGTACATAGTGTAATCACTTTTTTGGTTGTTGAATGAAGTGAGACATTTTTGTCACTTCACATAGTAAAATATGATAAAACTCAATGCAGCATTGTTGTTATGACGATGTGAAACAAGGTGATGTAATCCTGCAGTAATAATGGCTGTAACAACCTCTAAATATTTTCAACTACCTCACATGCACAAATGAACGCGCAAAATTATTGACACATCCCATCTGATGACATTTCACCATGATAACATTTCCCCCCAGAATGGGGTTTGTATTACAAGGCGATATATCAAGAGTTGAACTGGCGCCCGTGGAAGCCAATAATATTGTCTGCCTTAAGCCTTCCATTTTGTATTATAAACACCTATGGTCGGCGGCGCACCTTTGAGGCCCGCCCCTTGTACCTGGAACTGCTACTAATCATCTACAGGTAACAAGCCTCTCGTCCCCCCTAACATTACCCCCTCTGGCCCATAACCTATCCCCTACCCTAACATATCCCCTTTCCTCCGGAAACCCGAAGGTGCGAAGCTATAATTACTCTGACACAGGTAAACCAACAGCTGATCTTCGACCCTGTGAAATATTTTATGGATGCCATATATATATATATAAATGTTGAAGAGTTACGTTTAAACATCTGCTTTACGAAGTTTGTAGTAATTTTCATTGATTTGATTTGGTTTTCAATAGTTATATGCGAATTATGATGATGTCTGAGGACGCCTTCTCTATTAATCCATCTTGCTGGACACCCACTCTTGCTGGACACCCACTCTTGCTGGACACCCACTCTTGCTGGACACCCACTCTTGCTGGACACTCACTCTTGCTGGACACCCACTCTTGCTGGACACCCACTCTTGCTGGACACTCACTCTTGCTGGACACCCACTCTTGCTGGACACCCACTCTTGCTGGACACCCACTCTTGCTGGACACTCACTCTTGCTGGACACTCACTCTTGCTGGACACCCACTCTTGCCAAAAACTTTCTTCCAAACACATGCCTAAAACCCACCCCCCACATCCACCCTTACTTCTGTATCTCTCGCCCACTACTAACACCCATTCCCATCCTCGCTCACCCAGCAACTTACACAACATTTTAAACTTTCGTTAAAATGTTTTGAGTTAACATGTTTAGATTGGATCAATTTATTAATTACAACATCTCCGTTCTTGTATATACATAGTCAGCGTGTGTCTACTTGGTATGTCTAGTGGTACCCACACTAGGGGTATGTCTAGTGGTACCCACACTCGGGGTATGTCTAGTGGTACCCACACTAGGGGTATGTCTAGTGGTACCCACACTCGGGGTATGTCTAGCAGTACCCACACTAGGGGTATGTCTACTGGTACCCACACTAGGGGTATGTCTACTGGTACCCACACTAGGGGTATGTCTAGTGGTACCCACACTAGGGGTATGTCTAGTGGTACCCACACTAGGGGTATATCTAGTGGTACCCACGTTAGGGGTATGTCTAGTGGTACCCACATTAGGGGTATATCTAGTGGTACCCACACTAAGGGTATGTCTAGTGGTACCCACACTAGGGGTATGTCTAGTGGTACCCACACTAGGGGTATGTCTAGTGGTACCCACACTAGGGGTATGTCTAGTGGTACCCCACACTAGGGGTATATCTAGTGGTACCCACGTTAGGGGTATGTCTAGTGGTACCCACACTAGGGGTATGTCTAGTGGTACCCACATTAGGGGTATATCTAGTGGTACCCACACTAAGGGTATGTCTAGTGGTACCCACACTAGGGGTATGTCTAGTGATACCCACACTAAGGGTATGTCTAGTGGTACCCACAATCTGGTATGTCTAGAGTACCCAGTACAAGAACATAAGAATTCCCTTAACTGCAAAAGACCCATTCGGGGCAACTCCTATTCATATCCAAGTAAATTCATTCACACATATCTCTGCTTACGCCTAAGCAATACAGCGAACCCACATACTCTGTTCCATACATCTACATCCCCTATACAAACTGTATCGTGTATTTGGTTAGCTGATAAATGAAAATACTGATCTTATACAAACAGGAGTTTGAGTGATATCTAAATATCTAAATATAGATAAATACATTTATTTCGGCAGCTGTGTCCTCGTTATAGCGTCCAGGTTCTTCCTACAATTTTAGGATCATTGATAACAAGAAATTATAGTTGTTATGCAATTGTAATAGGAAGGAGACGGAGAGGTGAGTAGTTGTCAACTGTAGGAGACGGAGGATCTAGAAGACATTTTGAGACAGCCGTTCAAGATGAACGGCAATTATGCTTACAGTTCATTGCTTTAGTAAAGACTCTACGACCAAATCCAAGAATTAATGAATTTTAGGATATATTTATCATAGATGCGGCTCCAGTTTCCCCTACGTCCCGTAATACCCGATGAACAGCAATATCCTCCAATAAAACGGACGAAATTTGTCTAAAAATCAATTTGGCTAGTTTCCTCCTTAGGAATTACCTCGTTTCGCCCCCTCCGGTAGTTCGCTTATTAATGAACGTAATTCCGCCAGCCAGCACAGTGGAGAGGAGGGTCGGGTGGAAGGCTCCACTCAGCACAGTTGGATCAGAAGTAGCTATTAGACCCTAGGCCAGCGGGACACATGCAGCCTGAACAGTGTTGACCAAACTACACACTAGAAAGTGAAGGGACGACGACGTTTTGGTCCGTCCTGGACCATTAGGTCACAATCGACTTAAAAATGGCCCAGGACGGACCGAAACGTCGTCGTCCCTTCACTTTCTAGTGTGTGGTTTGGTCAACATATTTCAGCTACGTTATTGTGACTCCTCGTTTGCAGCCTGAACAGTGTAAGCTGATTAATTGATTATTGAAGATTTAAGCCACCCAAGAGGTAGCACGGGCATGAATAGCCCGTAAAGTGTGAGCTGAAGAAA
Organism: Procambarus clarkii; assembly: GCF_040958095.1. Lineage (NCBI taxonomy): Eukaryota > Metazoa > Arthropoda > Malacostraca > Decapoda > Cambaridae > Procambarus > Procambarus clarkii. The sequence continues at coordinate 13,496,866 of NC_091173.1, forward strand.
GTAGAGGTATATCACGTGGTGTACCTAAATTTATACATGCCAAAAGACGAGACAGTGGAAAAAAAAGAGTGGCAAGACGAAATGTACACGCAAAGACAACTCACCTGTAGGTCGTATATAGGTACACTACAACAAGCAGCAATGTCATCAGAAGAGCAGACTGCAGCCCCTTATCCTTCATAATAATACAATCCTCGCTAGTAATAAACAATATAATGTACACAAATGCCGATAATATGACCAATAAGCTACACGAGAGGGTAGAGTGGGCTTGGATTCTAGTTCTTGCTGACTTGAAGCAAAATTAAATTACTGGACATAGGTTCTTGCTGAAGTAACACATAACACAGATATCCGGCAATGTTAATCCTGGTGTTCAGCCAGAGTGAAGCACACATTGAGGGGATAAGATATGAAGTCCCAAGTGACCGATATCTTGTAGTGTTTGACTCCATAGTCAAGCTGTAGAAGATGCCCAGGATGAGGGGGAAGTGCTTAGCACCGTGCCTGAAAGTTTGGCTCCAGAAGTGGCTCTTACTCCTAAATGGGTTAGCACCCCACATTGCCCACTAGTACACCCCCCTCCATACTACTCAGATTCCTCCCTTGGTAACCAGGCAATGAATGGGGCTTATTTTGGCAGGTATCGTGCAGTACCAGAGGCGGTAACGTGTGAGTAGTTCCGGCAGTGATGGACGGGTAGCTGGCTAGGTCCCGGGATAGAAACAGCTGTTAGTGCGGGATGGTCACTCCTCCGTAGCCCAGGACTGGAAAAAGGTGAACACCTTTTTACCTGTGTTATAGGGCTATTATGCTCTGTAGACATAATTTATCTTATATTTCCTCATTTCAAACAATTCGTTGGGTGTTCCATCCCATTCCCTGTTGCTTAATTAAAGTGTTATTTCTAGGGAGGCAGAGCAGGGGCCTGGACGAGGGTTGGATCTGGTCTCTGTGGGTCTCCCTGATTGGTCAAATTCCTCACCTTCACGACTAACAAATGAATGTAATCAGAGGCCGCGATTGGCTGCCAATAGCTACGGGTGCTCACTCCCCAAAGGGCTCTCTGAGCCCCCCCCCCACCTACTGGCAGCCGAACCCCTCTATTTCGAACACCCCTTATCACTTCCCCTACAAGTCCTCTACCTCCTACCCTCTTGACACCATCACCTACTCCCCTATTGGCCCCCCTTAACCCTTCTTCCACTGTCACCGTCACCTTCCATATGTGCACCCTTACCCCTCCCAAACGGGCGCCCTCACCCCCCCTTCCCCCTCCCAAACGGGCGCCCTCACCACCCTTCCTCTCCCACTCCCCGAATGGGGGGGGCCTTCACCTCCTTTTGGAAGATTGCTGCTTTGTGGAAGCCCTCAGGACTTGTCTGCAGAATCAGCACAATGCCTCTTGGATCGTCACTTTTTGGTAAGTGACGATCGCAGTTGATGATCTAATTAATTCACATATACACCGGCATCTATACAACTACAGGTTGTATAGTTTGTGTCAATAGCTGTTTGGCTAAAAATCCCCGTTTCTCAGGGTGGTTAGTCGTTCAGGTGCATGTGATCAGTCATTCAAGAGCATGTGATTAGTAGCCTACACTTGCATCTTCTATGTAGTTTGAGGATATCCTCAATATGAGAGTGGATAAGGTAATTGAAACACTCCTGGTACTTCATACCAGCAGTTGACCAGACCACACACTAGAAGTTGAAGGGACGACGACGTTTCGGTCCGTCCTAGACAATTCTCAAGTCCCTTGAGAATGGACTTGAGAATGGTCCAGCACGGACCGAAACGTCGTCGTCCCTTCAACTTCTAGTGTGTGGTCTGGTCAACATACTTGAGCCACGTTATTGTGACTCATCGCCTCATACCAGCAGGTTTGAAGGTTCTAATGATTTTGGCATTCAATAATATAGTGTGTATGAGATCATGATACAGTTCCCGCTCACAATGTGCACATATAGTGTTCAGAACTGGGAGATTCGCCACTTGCAACACTTCCACTGTTTACCGTTGCCTGCAAGTTAACCCCACCCTGATCCTGGCAAATACTATGTCATACTCTTTTTTTTGTATAAACAAAAGTAAATACAATAAAAGGAGCGCCAAAGCACCAATCAGAACAGAACAACGCACTACAACTATACAGGGAAAATAACATGAAATAGAAGCAATACACAGGAGCAAATACAAGAAAAAACAAAACCTCATATAACAAAAGCACACATCCAGGAACACATAACATATGAACAAAACAAACAGCACAACAATTAACACAGGTACAAACAACACGTACAGTCCAACATGGAAAGCACGAATAGGTAGACAGAATAATAACAATAACAAAAATACAACCATTAACAACATACACAGGAAAAAAATACAGCCGACAAACGGCGATACATCTGATGGACCTAAGTTTAGTTCAACTTCATCTCAGATGCATGCTATAGTGGCTGGTATGCTTGTGTCGTCATATTGAGTTATATTTGTGTTAGATGATATCCATTAAAAAGATATTGTAAACCATCAATTCTGTGCAGCGAGCAGGATATTTCTAATTTACTATGACGTTCTTTCTGTCTTCGATTGCTTGAGACTTTTTCAAGTGCTTGAAGAAGCAGGACTGTGAATCCACTTTTTAAACTATGTATGGAGTTCGCGTCTTACAACCAGCTCATCTATCTTGATTCCATTTCCCACTATAGTCTTACGCTAAAAGAAAACATTTCACATCTCTATGACTCGTCTGATTCTCAAGCCTACCTCCATGTCCTCTTGTATTATTGGTATTCATTTTGAACATCATATTTTCCATTTCACCATGGAACCCCCTCTCTCACTTGGGTTGGAATATAAGTAATCCCCCCCCCCCTCCTTAGTATTTTATAAGTATCTATCATGTCTTCTCTATCTCTCCGTTTCTTTAGAAATGTCAGGTCTAGTTCTTGCAGTATTTCTTCGGGTCTTTTAGCGTATTCCTATATGTGAGAGCGCGTATGTATGTATGTATGTATGTATGTATGTATGTATGTATGTATGTATGTATGTATGTATGTATGTATGTATGTATGTATGCATGTATGCTACTGATCCTTATATCCACCTGGACAACAAAGAGTTCACAAGGTCAATTAAGCAGTTGACACTGCCTGTAGACAGCGGCCCCTGACAGCGGCTGCCACGCTGTCAGAGGCCGAATACACAAATGCTTCAATAGTGTGTGTGTGTGTGTGTGTGTGTGTGTGTGTGTGTGTGTGTGTGTGTGTGTGTGTGTGTGTGTGTGTGTGTGTGTGTGTGTGCAAATTCCGACGCTTGTATCACAGAACTTGTTACATAAATTTCAAGCATGTCACACCACTGGACCACATAACCACTGCTGCTGTCCATTCGTGAAGAGCGCTCAAGCGGCAGTTAACCTGTCTCGCTTCTTGTTGCCTTTCAATGGGTTAGGCTTTCAATAAATTGTCTTCCAAATAAGTTAATATTCGAATAACGCTGCTCATATAACGCAGGTCGAGTTACTGACACAAATATAAATGCATCAAAAGTAGTAACGTTGCTCAGTGAACTAGTAACGTATTAAAAACTAAATAATCTTGACGTGAAAAATAGTCATTTAATGGCAATTATTGTCACCAAATGAGAGTTTTGATCGAAACTTGTCGAAGGCGTTGACGATCATTGACGCCCACGGGGTCTCGGGCGACGCGTGGACTCCAGGCAAAGTGTTTCACGGGCTCACCATAGCCCGTGCTACTTGGAACTTTGTTCCAGGTAGTGAATCTTTAACAACAACAACAAAGTGTTTATAGCTGTGTGAAGTGTTGTGTTGTGTTGGTGTTTCGAACCTCGCGGCGGTGTGATCGAGACAAGGAGTTCCCAAGGTTCCTGCGCTCGTATAGCTGGCTGCTGGTGACGGTTGTCTGACCAAGTGTTCGCTCGTATCCCAGGATGAGGCGCCGGGAGTCGATCAGGTATGTGGCTCTCTGCTCGTGTTGATTGCGTTCTGATGGAGTGTTACCTGAGTGTTATTGGATTGTTACCGGGGTGTTACTGGATTATTACCTGGGTGCTACTGGATTGTTATTTGGGAACGACTGGATTGCTACCAGGTTGACGACTGGTTAATACCTGTGCTACTGGGTGCTACCTGGATTGTTTCCTCGGGTGATAGCCAGATGTTCACCTTGTAACTTACCCAACATTTATGGTGCGCATGCGCGTACTTTTTAACGTCACCATGAACTACTGTCACCTGCTTGTTCAACAGTAGGATTCCTGCGGCAACAACAAGAACTACCGAAAAATGGTAATCTCAGGCTGTCAGACTATCCAGCCACCGGACGTAGTGTGTGCAGGAGAGCTGTTGTTATAGATTCAGCTACTGGGAACCAAAAAAAAATTGCAAGTAGCACGGGCTATGGTGAGCCCGTAGTGGACTTACCTGGCTAGCACAGGAGCGGGGCTGTTACTGTGGCGACTCTTGTGGCTTATGTTCCACATTGAGGCTTTTGTTTATAGATAACAGGACACGTTTTGTTACTATTATTGTTGTACAGATTCGTCTAGAGGGGGCGAGGGGATGGGTTGATTGGTCTGTTGTTTGATGTTTTAGATTCAGCTACTCAGAACATTAAGTTCCAGTAGCACGGGCTATGGTGAGCCCGTAAGTTGATTGGTCATAATTTCTTGCTCATATCTCATTTTCATGACGCCCTCCTGACTACTCCTGAGCCCTCCTCCTCATCACTCCTACCCGTTCCTCTCCTCACCTCCTTCCGATTTCTCCTCCTCACTCGCCTCCTTCTCGCTCTTATTCCTCAACCCTCCTCGCCTCCACACTCCTCACCCCTTTCTAAATATCGTTCCTCACCATCCATCCTTTCCATCACCCTTAACTCTTCCACCACCCTTCCTCCTTCTCCGCCATCCTTCAGCTCCCCTCCTCCTCACCACTCCTTATCACCCTCACCCTCCACCCACTACCCCTCCTCACTACCCCCCCCCCCCACCCTTTACTGCTTCATGCCTTCCCCTGTGGCAGATAACAAGGGGAGGCATGAAGCAGTAAGCATGGGGGAGGCATGAAGCAGTAAGTATGCCTCCTCACCAATGAAGTTCCTAATGGAACTAAGTCTCACAGCCCTAAAGGGTAGAAGGAACAGACGGGATATGCTCGCAACATGCAAGGTAGTGAGAGTAATAGACAGGGTGGATAAGGATTACCTCTTCAGAGTGACATAAAGCAGGACAAGACGACGGTCGCCAGGCAGAGCGGACGTCTAGACGGGCGCTCGTCACTAAAGACGAACAAGCAACGGGTAACACATTCACAATGAGAGAACACTCAAGAATGAGTAGTTCATCCTGTAATATGGTTTAGGCTCTATAAAGGGTATAGCTACAGGTTCATCCTGGTGGATGTCTGTCGTACATGGAAATGGCTCTATACTATCGCATATTCATTGAAAACCATCTATACCTCTCCCTGTGTTCATCCTGGGAAGCATTAACTAATCCTTGAAGGTAATGTGGAGTCGCATGTACTATATAGGAATGTTATTATTTATGCATACATCTCCCTAAACCTGTTCACGTGGTTTATAAAACAATAACTCTCACGTCAATAATTCGAACTGAGTTAAGATTAAAGATAAGTGGTATACACAATATACGATGCGGGATACAGAAGCAGTTCCGGTAGCGTGTAGCACAGGTTGGGGCGACGGGGGTCCTCAGGTGAGTAGACTGATGGTGCCTAACTTGAGAAAATAACATCGGGATCAAAGTATAGTAAATTTGTAGGAATTAATGTGTGGGCTGCACCTGGCTGTGCGCGTCAGCTTCTTCCTACAAGTCGTGAATTATGAGTCGTTATGTCGGGCTCTCGTTTCAATATGATTGGTAGAGAATGCTGGCGTGTTGAGTGATACTACCGGGAGCATCGAACCCTTGTTTATCAGCTTCACTGGGGAGAAGGAGAGTTAAGTAATCAATACGTCCCCACATGCAGCGAATTCCTTAATAAATATAGTCCGCAAGATGGAGGAATCCCGACATTCAATTTCTCGAACTCGATAAATTGCCCACAGGCTCCTCAATACTCACAAGGGGGCCCGTTGAGAAAATTGTATTCGCTATTCTTCCGTTTCCTTTCTAAACCATCAGCTTTGCCACAGTAGGAGAAATTTAAGGTCCCGTAAGTACTGAGGCACGTCAAGAATGTAGCCTTTAGGAGACCAATCTAAGTGGATCATCTCGTTCATCCTTGTTTGTGGCGACGATGGCGGCGGGAGGGTTGCGGTGGTGGGTTAGCAACAGATGGTGGTGGTTGTGGTGATAGTGGCAAGGGTGGTGGTGGTGGTGGTGACAGTTGAAGGGGCTGGTTATGATTGGCATGAGGTAGTGGTAGAACTGAACTTTCCAATTCTTAATTCCTAACTTAACAATCTTTTATAATCGGATACTTATATTGCATTTTCTCTTGCATAACGTTACCTTGCAATGTTAAACATAATTTCAATATGATCAGATCACTGTTCTAGAAGTCAATCTCTAACAAATTATGTACAATTGTAATACTAGTAAGGCTAGCTTAAAAAAAGTAAACACAAAATAATTAGAAATCAACTGGCCAGATAAAAACCACTTTTAAACGGTTCATTCAGATTATACCCAAAAATTTGGGAAAAAGAGCTAACCTGTCTCATTTTTCAAATACTAAGTAAATGTTAATGATAATAAAATGGGTGGTAGTCAAAATAAATCCTTTGTATTTGCTAGCGACGAACTTGATATTTGGCCTGCAGTTAAAAAAAAATAAAAAAAGAAGTCCACAGAACTTGACGAAGCATTTTCTAGGGTCCTAAAAGAATGTAAAGTTGAGCTTAATGACCCTCTGTACTATATATATAATAATAAATCGAAGACAGTCCCGGAGTTATTGTGAGTTGTGAATGTCTGTCGAGGGAAAAATATTAAAATCGGTAAACGCAAAAGCCGTTTGTATCGGTATATTGAAAAAATGTAGACGAATAAGGTATTTAAACGATTGTTGCATAAGGGCAACTCATGTTTAACATGAGTTGCCCTTAACATGATCAACTCATGTTTAACATGAGTTGCCCTTAACATGATCAATTCATGTTTAACATGAGTTGATCATGTTAATCATACATAGTTTTCCAGAATTTACAAGTGTCTCACGACTGACGGATTAGAAAGATAGATACACATAGCATTGGAGAGGGGGATATCGTGAGTTGGATTAAGGTACTTCTGAGGAAATAAGGGTAAGCAGGTATGCATAGACTTAAGGCAGTGGGGAAAATGTTGCATATGGAGTGCCTCAAGGCCTCTTCCCGGAGACCTTTTTTATTTTTTTACCTTATATATAAACAATTTATAGTCACGGGATTTAGGAACAACAAATCTGAATTGTTCTGCTGATAATATCTTAGGCGAGAAATAAGCTCTGAAGTCTCAAAATGTTTGCAAGATTTTTGCCTTTAAATTTACCGAGAGATTTACAAATGCAGCTTTATTGAATAGAGGGTTTAAAGCCTTTGTAAATATAATTATAATTTAAGAAAAATTCTTTTGGATAATGCACTAAAGAAACTGGTAAATTGCAAATAATTAGTCGTCGTTAATCAGTTATGTATAATATGTATAAATGTTTAAATATAGTTAAATATTCCATCAATAATGATTAACTATAAAGAGAACGAGGGAGGGAATTATCAGGAGAAAGTAAGATTCGCTACTTGGAACAAAAAGTTCCAAGTAGCACGGGCTATGGTGAGCCCGTAATAGAAAGTGCAAAGCCGTTACGACTATATAGCACTGTGAAGGGGCCAGGATAAGGATTTTGGATGTTACCGGGGGGGGGGGGGGAATGGTGCCCAACCACTATAAAAGCTTTAAGATAACAATTCATAAATCAATAAAGCCTTGTTGGGTTGTCAATGGGGCTACCTACCTTGAGGTGCTTCCGGGGCTTAGTGTCCCCGCGGCCCGGTCGTCGACCAGGCCTCCTGGTCGACGGGGCGCTTGTTTATTATTAACGAACGAATTTTGTGAACAATATAGTGGATCAACTGTAAATTATGTACTGTATATAATAACACATTATTTCAATACTGTGACATCGAGGCGCCAGTTATTAAAACTATTTTTTTTATTAGCTTTGTGTATTAATGTTGAAGTTTATCAAATTATATTTTGTTTGATCAGTTTACGTAAGTTGAACTATATTTTTTTTTTTTTTGTTAAGTGTCACTTTATATCCTCATTCTCATTTTATATCTCTTATATTATGCAATTCTGTCCAGTATGAGTTATTTGATTTACACGTTAATTATAATTTAACTTTTGTATTTTTAGATCTGATCATGAATACGAGAAGTACTCGAAACGACATGAATTTTTAATTGAAAAGTAAAAAAGGATTTTAAGGAGTTTATCATGTCAGTTATTTTATTTATTATGAAATTAAGATTCCCGAAAGGAACATCCATTTCCATTATTTTATTTTCGTAGTAGGAGGCGCTGGGAGTTAGTTAGTTTTCAAAATTATTTCACCAAATTGCCTGTTGAGATAATCCCTCTGAGGATCGATTTCCATCTTCATTCTTAAATGATTATTTATAATACGCTAGTTTCACGATCAAACTACTATAATCATATTTCTACCACCAAAACCATTTTTGGTTCATTAAAGAAATTCAAACGCATCTGATGGGCTATTTACATTAGTCAATGACATAAGATTAGTGTATGGTAAGATCCAGTACGGAACTACCACACAGTTCGCCCCTGCCTGTGTATCGCCACTATGTTGTGTGTGTTCACGTGTCCGTCGTGTCGCGTGTCTCGGGAAGCTGTCATGTATAATACCTGAATTATTCTTGAAGTGATACGAAGTGGCGATACAAGTATGAAACAAACGTTAATTTCCGTTTAAAATGACATCGAACATTGCATCGCCATTTTGATCATATTCTGGTTATAAAACTATTATATCGTTAAACTGTTCCGACTTTAATTTTCAGCTCTACCTCACGCTTATATTTGATCTTCAAGTGTCTAAAAGTGTGTAAAGTGGTAGAGTTGTGTGTTACACGGCTGCAACACTGGCTTGGGGACCATTCAAGCTTAACAGGCACTTGGTAATCAGTACAATCCGTGCATGTTCAAGATATTTATGACATAACTGTGCACAAGTTCAATGAGAAAATCAGTAGAGGCCTCAAGAAGGTTTAACAACGGCAGGCTGAAGTTGAGAAATAGCAGTCATTGTCTTATTACTGATGCATCTAGGTTTGAATCCCAGTAACCTGTTTGCCTTCTTCTGTATATTTATACCTTACCTTACGATGATTTCTGGGCTGAACGTCCCCGCGGCCCGGTCCTCGACCAGGCCTCCTTGTTGATAATACGTTGATTTGTTTTTTGGCGTAAAATTTCTACTAATCATGACAACAAGATCTTTTCTTCATTCACATTTGGCAATTTCATAATATAATATACCGTTACTCTGTTATCATTTCCAAGGCCCAGATCCCTAAATTTGTCAGTATTAAACTGCATCTTCCAATCTTTCTTCCGTTTTGAAAGTCTCTCTAAACCGTCTTGTAGCGGTTTCAGTCTTCAAAGATTATTTCACGGACTGGTAATTGTATTGTCTGCAAATGTTGTTGTTCATTCTTGTGTCTAAATAAGTTATATATATGATAAACAACAGAGGTCCCAGGACGGATCCCTAGGTCACCCCACTTACAGTAGTATTCCACTAGGACGAATCTCCATTTATGCTAACCATCTGTTTCCTCTGACATTGTAATTTTTCAGTTAAAATCTCAACTTCCAAACACTTCAACAAACTCATCATGGCAAATTCATAAAAATGGAAAAGATTCCATTTAACCATTCACGATAAATAACAAAATACAATTACAGAGAATTAGCTGTTAACAAAAACCTTTCTGGTCGATATCTCGCCGGAGAAAGCACTGGCCTCAAATAGTCGCAAGATATTATTCTTGATAATAACATCATCTGAGCTCCAGGGTTAGATTTACGAGAGAGATTACAGGAGAGATTACAGCATTATCAACTAAAATTACAAAGCCAAAGTCAGCCTCACATGCTGTTAAAAATACATTACTATCATGAGTGAGCGACCAGGGAAGCAGCTATAACCACCCAGTTAACCAACTTATAAATAATTTCCCCCATACTAACCCACGAGGTAAATTGGCCAACGCCAACCAACTAACTACCCTTAACGAGGCTCTCTCGGCAGTGTCTTGGAACGTAGTTGTCTAATTACAACTAAGACCCGACCAGCTTCGGGCTTCCCGCTGTTAACGGGAATATATATGTTAATTTCATACTTAACTTCAAGATACCAACCGATAAAGTTTGATTCACTTCTTCTCTCATTGTCTACTTGATAAACACCGTATATACTGTCTATGAGAGAGGCTGCAAGAACGAGCAAGCCATAGATCACTAACCTCTTCTAAATGACCCGACAAGGATTCGAACCCATGCCGCTCAGGATCACCCCTAAACGTGCCCAGTACTGATTGATTGATTTATGGAGATTAAGTCACCCCAGGAGGTGGCATGGGCATGAATAGCCCGTCACAGTACTGTGACCTAATATTTTTCCCTAATATTCTATTGGAACCTGTAAGCCAATTTCTGATTCACACAGCGTACAAGTCTGATGTGATACTTGTATGAGAACCCTTTATTGTATTGTATCTTACATCATATTTAGTTGTCAAAATTGGTTGATATGTTGTTCCATCTCACATCTGCTGACATTGCAGCTGCTGGGTTATGGTCACTGTACATCTTCTGAAGTATTGTAGTTTTTAGTTGACGATTGAGTTGTATACAGTAGTTGACGATTGAGTTGTATACAGTAGTTGACGATACTGTATTTTACTTCCCTGGTATGTTTATTTTTATTTATGTATACATAAAGAGGGGGAACTATCAGGGGAAAGTGCCAAGCCATTAGCCTATATAGGGGGAAAGGAATGGTGCCCAACTACTTGGACGGTCGGGGATTGAACGCCGACCTGCATGAAGCGAGACTGTCGCTCTACCGTCCAGCCCAAGTGGTTGGATTTATATATACAAGAGTTCTTACACTCTTGTACAGCCACTAGCACGCATAGCGTTTCGGGCAGGTTCTTAATCCTAATTTTTCCCCCCGGAATACGACCCGCCAAATCGTTGTACAACCAGGTACCCAATCACTGCTGGGTGAACAGAGGCTACAGTTAAGGATTGGCACCCAGTTGAATCCTCCCCGACCAGGATACGAACCCAGGCCATAGCGCTCGCAAAGTGAATTACCACTGCGCCACAGAGACGTTGTTTACGCTCCTTCCGTGAGTTGATACTTATATGGTTTCATATGCAATGTCTTGCCTTGGTATTCAAGCCTAACGTAACACCCACATAATGCATATTGCACCACCTTGACAGGTTAGCATATGCATGAATTATGAAGCTTTGAGGATTGTAACCTAGTGTGGTGGTGGTGGTGATTGGTAGCTGTGGTGGTGGTGGTGGTGATTGGTAGCTGTGGTGGTGGTGATTGGTAGCTGTGGTGGTGGTGATTGGTAGCTGTGGTGGTGGTGGTGATTGGTAGCCGTGGTTGTGGTGGTGATTGGTAGCCGTGGTGGTGGTGATTGGTAGCCGTGGTGGTGGTGGTGGTGATTGGTAGCCGTGGTGGTGGTGGTGATTGGTAGCCGTGGTGGTGGTGGTGGTGATTGGTAGCCGTGGTGGTGGTGGTAGTGATTGGTAGCCGTGGTGGTGGTGGTGATTACTCGCAGCCATGATGGTGGTGATAACTCGATTCCATTTTCTTTATTATGCACCCCATACCCCATCCCGTGGGCGGTGGTGTAAAGGGTTACAGAGGCACGTAATCGGTTCAGGAACTGGTGATAACTGACAGCCATAGTGGTGGTGATAACAGTCATGGTAGAGATGATAACCAACTTGCGAAGCGTGTGATAACTCTGGTGGTGATGACTGTAATTGTCAAGTGGAGGTGGTAGTGCTCTTGTGATGAGTGTAAATGACAGCCATTGTGATGAGTGTAAATGACAGCCAATGAGGTAATTTCCTTTCTCGCAATAACTCATTTTGACATTATATCGTCATTAAATGAGTCTTTAATGAATCTCGTGTGCTCAATTTCTCCACAATTCATTACCGTGTTTCCCAACACATTCTTCACATTTTATTAAAAATTATAATGGATTTAAGGGAGAAAGAAATTTGACGTAACTATCACTTAGAAATTATACCTAGCCAAATAGCAACTTCCATTGAGGAGTTGGATTGATTGATGTTATACTCATTACAAAACCAACTCAAACATAAAATAATCTAATCTCTTACAATGTCTATTTGCCTCGAAAACCTCACAAAATCACTCTGAAATGTTTGTACGGTTCGAATACAGTTCAGAACATTTATAACAAAGTACAAAATTGAATAACTAAACTTATTGTAACGTAAGAACTTGTAGTTTCACATGAATTCACTGCTCAAGATCAAACGTGTTATTAAAGCCTGGTTAGATTAAATTAGGTTGAAAACACTTAAATTTTAATCTAAATTATTTTGTCATTTTTAAGATTTCTTTTGTACAGTTTTAAGTTCATATTCCTCCCCTTTATTCATTTTCTCATTCATTTATTCATTTATTATCGTACATTTTCTCTAGCAAAACCTTACTGTGAGGGAAAGGGTGGTTAGCACGTTCATCCAATCGTTTCGTATGTAGGAGTGTCTCAAATTCGAACCCAAGGGAAGATAGAACGATTTACACCGTTCTCTCGCTCTTCGCCCCTGTGCACCCAGCAGTAATTGGGGGACCAGGATGTAAAACAATTAAATGGTGATATTCCGGTGCTTGGCCTAAGGGGCTCAATTTCTACATAAACGCCTCTTGCTCTCAATGACTTTGTAGCCTTAGTTTAATTTATGATATTCCTTATGACAGGAAACGCCACAGCATTTTCCTGTGTGGTCGCGGTACTTGGGTTATGGATATTTGCTAATATAATAATGAAAGTAGTGTGGATGTC
>NC_091173.1:13514999-13562499 GCF_040958095.1 Procambarus clarkii
TTTCTCATTATTTCATCGTTAATCTTCATCTTTATTGCTCTCTAAGACTGCCTTGTCTTAGCTATGGTCTTATTAATATTGTGGTTCAGTATTAGCCTTTGAACTGTCTCCCTTCTGTTTCATCATCAACCTTTTTTGGTCACTTGTATGAAGTGAATAAGAATATCATCTTTTTATAAATTTAAATTAGTGCTATCTTATACTGTATCTGTATTTATTATATTTTAGTTTCCTGTATATATTTAATGATTTATTTTTAAGATAAAATGTTCATATATGAATAATATATATTATGTATAAATCACGTGTTAATTTCTTCGTAATTTGCACACACACATACATTTATATAAGTGTGCGTGTGTTTAAATTAACACGTGATGAATAATGTCAAATGTATAACCAGAAAGTGAAAATGAAACTATAAATTTCTTGAGAGCTGTCATGTTAATCAACACATCAATCAAGTATAGTGAATGAAATTCAACACTTTCATATATATAAAGGATGGTGGTGCAATTGTAGAGACTCACAGCTTCAAAGAAGGGAACACAGAGCATATATATGTATATATATATATATACTATATATTATATATCTTCAATATTGACTGTTGTGATGGTAATTAAGTTTTGGAGGTGGGGGCGGGAGTGACGGGCACCTCCTACCCAGCTACCCATGAACCATGACCCCAACACACCGCTCCAACGTGAATAGATGACTACCTGGCTTCCCGCACCAGCCCAGGTTAATTAGACGAATTAAGTGGCCAACTCGAGGGTCTAGTTGGGCAGGTGGCAAGGTGGGTGGCAGTGGGGGGGGGGGGTAGCTTTCCCCCACCCTCCACCTTGCTGCTGTTGGCGCCCTGATGATGGCTGTGTACTTTGGTTGAACTGTTGGTAGGGGGGTAGCTCTCTTTTAGGTTATGTTGGTGACAGCAACAGTGATTCTCTTTACCTGTTGAGGACCAACAGATTAAATGTAAATGTAAATTACATTTACAATTATTACATTAGGATTAAATGTAAATGTGGAGTCAGGAATATGGACGAGGCTAGAACAGTTGGATGTAGGTAGGGTTTCTTTAAGTTTAGGATAGACGAGGGATTTCAATTTCTTTATTATGCACCCCATACCCATCCCGTGGGCGGTGGTGTAAAGGGTTACAGAGGCACATAATTAGTTCAAGAACTGAACCCCCCTAGTTCGTTTAGCTAAGCAAATGACAATCTTTTGACGCTGGCTACACAATTTTTAATGTTATAATGGACGATGTAGTCGATAGGATGAACGTCTTGAGTGGTAATAGGGGCCAACTTGTTAACTAGCTCAATGCAGGAGGCATAAGATAAGAAGAGGAAGGGAGGGAATTATCAGGGGAAAGCGCCAAGCCATTACGACTATATAGTACTTGGAAGGGATCAGGATAAAGATTTGGGATGGGACGGAGGGAAGGAATGGTGCCCAACCACTTGAAAGGGTCGGGGATTGAACGCTGACCTGCATGAAGCGAGACTGTGTGACAGGTTATCTTGATGATTTCGGGTCTTAGCGTCCCTGCGGCCCGGTCCTCGACAAGGCCTCCTTTTTGTTACAACCCCCCCCCCCCCAAGCAGCCCGTAGCAGCTGTCTAACTCTCAGGTACCTATTTACTGCTAGGTGAACAGGACCATCAGGGTGAAAGAAAATTTGCCCCATTTTTGTTTACGCCTTCACCGGGGATCGAACCCGGAACCTCAGGACTACGAATCTGAAGTGCTGTCCACTCAGCTGTCAGGCGCCCTGACCCCTCAGGCGTCAGGTTATCCACAAGCTATAGAGAGAGTGGGTAATAACTATCATGTAAAGTCACAAGCTTACTATAGTCTCCAGGTAGATTTATTTATTTTATTTATTTATTTATATACAAGAAGGTACATTGGGTTTGTGAGAATACATAGCATAGTATTTACAGTCTTGTAAAGCCACTAGTACGCGCAGCGTTTCGGGCAGAAACGCTCAGAGATAGAGACAGATAGATAGAGATCTCAGCAAGGTGTAGCTCGATGAGAAATTCAATAATGTGAGATGCTAGAATGTAGCAGAATTCCTCTAGCGTCGTGCCGAGACTTCCACCGTTTGAATACTCCAAGAAGTTAATAGAAACACTGGTCTCTTACTTTTTAAGACCCCGGACGCTCTGGAATTTAAAGGAGTGTCCACTTCTTCAGTTCTCCGGTCACTCGTATTTGGTCCATTTTTTCCAGGGAAATTATTCGGTGGTTGGCTTCTCGTCTACTTGTGTGCTGTCGTAAGTAGACAGCACACAAGTAGACGAGTGCTACTTGTTATGTGTAGTGGAAGCGTGTTGAACAGTCTCAGGCATCTGATGTTGATAGACTTATCTCTCAGAGTATGTGTTGCACCTCTGCTTTTCAATAGAGGAGTTCTGCACATCCTGCAATGCTTCTGGTCTCGTGTGATGTTATTTCTGTGTGCAGATTTGGGACAAGCCCCTATGGTGTTTTCCTTGTTGTTGTTGTTTAAGATTCGCTGCTTGGAACAAAAGTTTCAAGCAGCACGGGCTATGGTGAGCCCGTAGTGGACTTACCTGGCACTGGAGAGGGGCGATGAGTGTGGTGTTTTCCGCCTGTGGATTATTATGTACCTCTCCTGCCTGCACTCTCGAGAATACAGATTTGGGCATCTGTATTCTCGAGAGTATACAGATGCATACTGTATATGCATCTGTATACTCTCAATTGTATATACAGTATGCATCTGAGAGTATAGATGCAAATATATATCTTTGAATCTGTCAGCGATCAGATTCAATGAACGCTCATTCAAAACTAGTGACTAATCTTACTCCTACAAGTCTGGCGATTATTAACTGGTTATACTCCAGTGTTCAACGGCTGCTGAAATTACAGAGCACAAAATCGTTTTAGAATGTTAGGGAAGAAAATTAGACCATAAATATATTAGACATCTTGGTGTAAAACTGTAGGTCACTTCAACTCCTGAAGAATAAAGCAAACGAATGTAACAATAAATGTTGAGACACGAGTATTTAGATGTTGTTGAAGGCTGCTTTCTCACACTTTATATCACGGCGCCAACCAGGAGAATTACTGCATTAAACGTAATGCTAAGACACACATAAAACAATAACATTGAAACAGGAAGTGAGAGCAAAGGTATTTTAAGGTATCGAGGTTCGACGTAACTTGGAGAAATTGTGCACGAGAGAACTGTGTCAAGGTTCCAGTAAAAATCTTAAAGCTAATTATGAGGGATTAAGTAGAAGTTGAGGCGTGTAGACGGGGCAGACCTGAGCACAGAGAGCGGACGGTCTCTGTGAGACAGCGTCGTTACACAGGTAGATAACTTCACATTAGGTTATACAATAAATGGATACCACAATACAATGGAACACATGTGTATAACTCGGGAACAGAATATACGATTTAAAGCATCTGAACCTATCAATAATGACCCAAAATGGATGAACACCAGATAACAAACTCTTAACTTTATTTATTATTTATTTACTGTATATATAAAAGAACGTACAGATTCAGTTTTTCAAAATTTTCAGACTCAAAAAAAGCAGTCTGGATAAGGCAAAATTCCAATACTCGGTGGTAAGGGAAGCAAAGCAAAATCCCGAAGGAATATCTCAGATGGAGCAAACCGAGATTAGAGAGATGACCGGGTCATTCAGAACAAGTCAGGTCACTTTAGAGATGATGAAGTATTGGCGAGTCTTGACAAATAGGTTATGGACCCGATGGTCGTTTGTTTTGATGGTGGGTTAGGCTTAAGGCATGCGTCGTGCGGCCGAAGGCATGCGTCGTGAGGCCAAAGGCATGCGTCGTGCGGCCGCCCCAGTGCCTTTTAAAATTTTCCAGTGAGGTCAATTTCTTTGAATCTACGTTTTCCGCTAGAGGATCATCCCTCGCTATCATGCCCGAGTGCGTCCATCCCTCGCTATCATACCCGAGTGCGTCCATCCCTCGCTATCATAACCGAGTGCGTCCATCCCTCGCTATCATGCCCAAGTGCGTCCATCCCTCGCTATCATGCCCGAGTGCGTCCATCCCTCGCTATCATACCCGAGTGCGTCCATCTCACGCTAGTGATTAATATAGCCAAAGCAAAATACCCGTCAGAAATTGTGGAGGATATTAAAATCAATGAAGCATCATGTTTACGGTCGGTGCCTCTCCCGACTCTGACCTCCAGGTGACGGACTCACAGTATTAATTTTTTGGACATGGATCGTGAGCTGGATGTTTCAGCGTGGTATTTCGGGTCGAACACAATTTGCATCCTTTCTCTAGGGGGGTTACCACGAATTTGGTAAATAATAATCCCGAAACTAATCGTAATCGTTCAATCCCCGACCGTCCAATGGTTGGGCACCATTCCTCTCCCCCCGTCCCATCCCAAATCCTTATCCTGACCCCTTCCCAGTGCTATATAGTCGTAATGACTTGAAGCTTTCCTGATAATTTCCTCCCCCCCCCCCCTCACCTTCACTCTGGACTATTAATGGACTATCACTCTGGACTATCAAGACGGGAGACATCTCCCGTCACGCAGGGTGCAGTCGCACCTCCACAGATCTCCAGTATCAGCTATTGATACTGGTAATGGCTAAAAAAGGCCACCACTTACGGGCTATTCATGCCCGTGCCACCTTTTGGGTGGCTTAATCTTCATCAATCATCAATCGTATATCTCAGGGGCTCACCATAGCCCGTACTACATGGACACTTCGTCCTGAGTAGTTAAATCTTTAACAACAACAACAGTTAATACACCTGAAAAGGATCTATAGCTCAGACCGCATGTATATACTTGCATTCTTTTAATGTGTATATGTATTTTTTTTATTTACACGCAGTTATCAATAATAATACACAATTTATCAATTGGGGGAAATCATCAAGGGTGTTGACACAAGCACTTGTAAAATAATTGTATCTAGATAACAGTTTTAGTGAACTTTGTGTATTTCTTATAGAAATAAATATTTCCTTAGTATGACAGAACGCTTGAAATACTATTTACTTAGTATAATAGAACACTTGAAATACTATTTACTTAGTATAATAGAACACTTGAAATACTATTTACTTAGTATGATAGAACGCTTGAAATATTAATGGATCTCACATGTTGAACGCCGGGATATTAAGGAAGATTAAGTGTTGGAAATAATGTAGGGAAATTAGCGACGACAACAACATGATTTTGATGATAAGAATGTTAATGTCTCCGATGATGAATGTAACAAGGAAAGTATATTTATAATAATAATAATTATTATATTAGCAAGCTTGAGGCGTAAGTGTGTATTTATATCTTGAGGTTATTTTGAGATGATTTCAGGGCTTAGCATCCCCGCGGCCCGGTCCTCGACCAGGCCTCCTTTTTTGTTACACATCCCCAGGAAGCAGCCCGTAGCAGCTGTCTAACGCCCACGTACCTATTTACTGCTAGGTAACAGGGGCATCAGGGTGAAAGAAACATTTTGCCCATTTGTCTCCGCCTCCACCGGGGATCGAACCCGGATCCTCAGGACTACGAATCCGAAGCGCTGCCCCTGATGTTATAGCCAAGTGGCCTGATGATATATCCAAGTATAAGGATATAACATAAATATATGGAACTTGCATGTATAGTAAAATAACATAACGGTGCAATTAATGTGCCCATATCCACAACACTTCTTCGTTTGCATCGTTAATGCGGTATTTTGTTACATTCGAACATTTGAAGAACAATACAATTATTGTTTACGTTATATATCGCAGTTCATCTAACTAGTAAACACTTGTACGTCGAATTTGACTTAACGTGAACATTTGATTACTTCCAAACTGCTCTAGCTGGTTAGGCCTGATTAGGTTAATTAATCTGAAAAGCGAAATTTGAATTTAACATCCTTATCCCTCTGGTAAACTATCGTCCACATGCCTCCTGTTAGCTATCTTCTACATCCTCCTGTTAGCTATCTCCCACATCCCTCCTGTTAGCTATCTTCTACATCCTCCTGTTAGCAATCTTCCACATCCCTCCTGTTAGCTATCGTCCACATCCCTCCCTGTTAGCTATCGTCCACATCCCTCCCTGTTAGCTATCGTCCACATCCCTCCCTGTTAGCTATCATCCACATCCCTCCCTGTTAGCTATCGTCCACATCCCTGACACGTACCCCCCCCCCCCCAAATAAACCCCTCAATATACTCGCAACTTTCTACTACGGAAGTGAAATTTATTGCTAAAAAGGAATAGTGTTGTTCGAAAAAACACTGAAACTACTACTAATCGTTCGAAAAACAAAACATTCTTAAATCCACAGCAATTTAACAAATATATTTCTTTGTATAATACACGAGATCTTAAAGTTTAATGTAGCATAAAGGCCTGCAACTCTGCTCCAGTTGCAAATAATGGTTGTAAATTGATCTAACCTCAAGAGAAATTGATAACTGTACTTACCAAGTGACATTTCAATAATTCAGTGTCATAAGTAGATACATAAATAAACACGTGACAGAAAAATGGATGAGAAAAGATGTGAAACTGTTTAGGCTTTCGATACTGTATATATATATATATATATATATATATATATATATATATATATATATATATATATATATATATATATATATATATATATATATATATATATATATATGTATGTGTGTGTGTGTGTATGTGTACCTTTAAGAAACAGTCTAATGATAACAACACCAAAATTGAACAATACCAAGTGAACCCAATTACAATGCAGCGCTAATGACCAATATGGCAGCTGAACGAGCGATTAGGATACTATGCCGTGTGGTAATTAATGGTTCACGTTTCCCGTGAGAATCATTAAGGCAGTGGGGAGGCGCTAACTACCGTGATACTTGGATGGCCTCGTTTTCTTGGGGCGAGAAGATAAAGGTTAAGGAAGGTACGGCTGTATACTCCCTTTCCTTGTTTGTGGGGAATGTTTGTAACGGGGTTCTTAATATCTGTTTTTTTTTCTGACTCATTTCCCTCCCACCAAATCGCATTCTCTCTCTCTCTCTCTCTCTCTCTCTCTCTCTCTCTCTCTCTCTCTCTCTCTCTCTCTCTCTCTCTCTCTCTCTCTCTCTCTCTCTCTCTCTCTCTCTCTCTTTCTCTATCCCATTATTTCTTATTTCTTAGTATACGAACTTTCACTTCCTCATCCTACCTTCATACTAATTTCATCCTTCCCCACCCTTTTAAAGAGGCTAAAGATCTCAAACAAATAAGAAGGAAAAGGGGGTCACAGGACAGTCAAAGACGAGCCATCGTAATTGAAAAGTCGTCATAAGTATAGTAGTAGGAACAGTACTATATATGGTAGGGGACGGGGGGGGGGGTGACCAGGGCGGAGGAGAACACGAGTGGTTAAGAGAGAGTGTCTTATCATAAGAGGGAAGGGGAGAGATAAAAGATATAGCTGTGAGGTTAGTCGAGGTTGCCGTTTCCTGGAGCTTGGCATGTGAGGTAAGAGTTTCCGGCGGGTTAGTGCCAGATATATATGAGGTACTGACGGAGCCTTGATGTTCACTTCTTGTGTTGTACCATGTTAAGTTTTCGTCATGTGACGGGTGGTGTATTGTATTGCCTTGCCTAATGTTATGTTGGGGTGTTGGAGACTAGGGAATACGGAATGACTACATTTTGTTGACCAGACCACACACTAGAAGTTGAAGGGACGACGACGTTTCAGTCCGTCCTGGACCATTCTACACTACAATTTGCTACAATGACTACAATTTGCCTGGTACGAGCCAATGGGTTCTTTGTTGTGTGCTGTACTGTATCTGTGGGGTTGTAGGGGGCAGTTGTTGCAGTGGGGCAAGTGGAGGGGACCTTTCAGGTTGTTGTGTAGGGCAAGGTGCTTGAGTTTATTAATGTTTGTGGAGGCCATTACATAAAGATGCTGAAGGGGGAAGCAAGGGCTGAAGGCAGTTGTGACTTTTCATTTTGGAAGAGGGAGTTAGAGGTGGAGAGACTGATGAAGTAATGATCGTTGGTGAAGCATAGAGATATCTTGGCAGACTTAAAGGTCGGGTTAAAGAAGCCTATTGGGTGCTGTCTCAACTCTCAACACCTTCTCCCTCAGCCTTGGGGTGTCAATAAACAAGCCGGAGGTGGAGATTCATTGTCTTGTCTACACCAGTAAGGCCGCCGACTCTTGCCGCCACTAACAAATGCTAATTATCTACGAATGTAATCTTAATACCCAGGTAGCGATGCCTTTCTTACCTGATCCGCTAGTGAATTGGCCACTGGGTGGCCCGGTGCAGTAGATGGGGGTCAGACCCACCACGTCTCTAATGAGTGGCTTGGTGTGAGGAACACGAGTGACCTGATAACAGTACCGGGTGACTACCTCGTGACTGGACTAGTGACTGATCTAGTGATTGACCTGATAAAAAAGGGGCGAGGTGCTAAAGATGACATGGCCTGTGAGTGACCTGGTACAGGTACTGGGGATAAGAACAGGTGGTTTGTGTGGTATGAGGCGGGTGCAAGCGAAGGTGCTGGCACGTCAGGTGACCTGGCACCTCCGGGTGCCAGATACTGGCACTCAGGGATATAAGACAGGTGAGCTGGCTCACGGATGGTTACGGGCTCACCATAGCCCGTGCTACTGGAACTTATTGTTCTTAGTAGCGAATCTTAAACAACAATCACGGATGGCGTCTTGACTACAGCGAGGTGGAGGGTAGAACAATAGCCGTGGCTCTTGTGGAAACTAGAAAGCGTTTGGGAATTCAACTCGCCAAGTGCATACATGCTCGTGGTGTCGGGTAAGCGAGCAGTTTTAGATCATATCTGTGTGAATTTAGCGTATATTCTCCGTATATAATGTGACACGTGAGGTACATACCAGTTTTTATCACCCATTATTAGCAGGATTAGGTATATTTTTATATAAAGTAAATTGCATATAATTATTTTTTATGAAGAGTGAACAAAGGGGGGATATTGCTATTATTACCCCAAACACGCGTTGGTAGGCTTAATTTATGAGGTGTGGATGAGGGCTTCCTTTCTCATCACTTGCCCCATGCCCTTCGCCTACTGGGTCCCTTCCCCCCTCTGCTTCACCTCATTCCTCCCTATCCCTCACCCTTGCCCTCCTATCCCTCAACTCCTCCGCCTTCACCTCGTTCCTTTCCTCTGGCCTCTCTTCCTCATCCCCCAAACCGCCCGTCCTCTGCCTATTCCTCTACCTCTCTCTCCCATTCCTTCCTTTGTTGCTGGTGTTCCGTCTCGTGTTTACCATTGTATGAGGTTGACCTCTCGTCTCGGTGCATCACTTCCAGTTCATGGCTTGTTTCCTGGTATGCTTTAATTAGGCATACCTTTACATGTGTTCGTTGTATATTCTTGTACAACGCTACTTACAGTAATTATATGAAAGTTGCTAAACATTACCAGGAAAGAGAGTTCGCCAGAGATAAGCGATATTCCAATTTAAGGTATTTTATTATATTTGAATTGGTTTCAATTGTGTTAAAGGATTTTATTGTTAGATATTGGAAGAATATTGTTCTAAAGCTTTGCTGAAATTTTGTCAAAATTATTAGTTTAGAAAAGGGGCATTGTGTTAGCTTCGTCATATACGTCTGAACGTTGTTTTGCGTATTTGATGTTGAATAATAACAGCCCTGGCGTCGTAACAACGAGGTCACTGACGTCACTCTGTAATTTAGGTCATAACTAATATCCGCTCCAAGGTTCTCCTCCTATTAAGTCAAGGTGAGTGGTTTTCCAAACATCATATTTTCATGTTTAACATTACTGTATCCAGAGTGCATTCATTTACATATATCAACGTTACAGTCCGTTCTCCACGCTCGTGGTCACTGTGCGAACTTCTAAAGATCACTGTAGCTCAGTGGTAGCACACTCGCCCCGCGTTTCAAAAGTGATTGTTCGTCAGGGTTCGATCCTTGTCAAGGAAAGGTTGACTGGGTTTCAATCATTAACTGTTAGCCTCTATTCACCCAGCAGTAACTGGGGACTTTGCTGTACACCAATTCGTTTGTCGTGAGCCAGGCAAAACTAGTAAGGTATGGCTTAACAAAGCACTAAGCCCGGTAGCTGAACTCATGTTCTCATTTTGAGGAAAAATTTAATATATCTCAGATGCAACTTTCTTAATCAAAATTTAAGCAAATAATTTAGAAGAAAATAGCTACATACACACACACGCGCGCGCGCGTTACCACATGCAAAATTATCAGGGAATTGATAAGGTAGATAGACATTATTTTAAATGTGTGAAAACTGAGTACCTAATTGAGCCAGAGACATTAGAAATAAATTTGTCCAGTGTCAGAGTAGTTAACAAATAGAATGCACTAGGAAGTGATGTGGTGGAGGCAGTCTTCATACACAGTTTCAAATGCAGATATGACCGAGCCTAAAAGGCTTAGGAACCAGTACATCAGTTGATTAATAGATGAGAGGCGGGACGAAAGAGTCGAAGCTCAACCCCCGCAAACACAACTAGGTGAGTACACACACACACACAATCTAAAGAAAAACAGAACTAAGTCCGTACAAGACATGATGGACTATGTCACCCAAAAGTGTCAGGAGGCAGTAACAGGTTTATCTCGGCCCGGAAGGAAAAAACCGAGATGCAAAAGAAGTAACATGCTCGTGTCCGAAGCTAGACACAAATACAACAAAATTATTAAGGATGGTATCAGAGACCATTTCATGTGGTCTCCATCTCATGTTGGCCTCCGAATACATGATAAAGCTGATAAGTTAGCCAAAGAATCTGCCTTTAAAGGAGCCGTTGAGTGTAACCTTGGATTGTCAATGAGCAATCTGAGAGCAGCAGTACACCGAGAACTTCAACAAGATCTTGTAGATCTGAGGCAAAGTGAAATTGACACCAGTAATTCCATCTATCATCATATTATCATGCAAGAGGAGTCACACATCTTAGACTCGGTTACAAGTATCTCTGGGAATTCTCATTATCTGACGATGTAAACCTGACCAAATGTAAACTGTGTCAACAAAATTATTCGCACACCCTCCGTCACTATGTGATGGAGTGCGAAAAGATACGTGAATTTAGAGACAATTCTATAACCAATGTTCCAACGATGTGCAAATATTTTATTCAAAATGATCTGCTACCAGAAATTTTAGCCAAATATCCCTAGTTTGCTAACTGTAGGTAGTAACTAAGTGATTGTAACCTATCCACCGCTGCCCACTGGATGGGGGGCGGTGTGCAGGACAAACATATCAATTGTGACACTAGCTCTCCACATATGTCAGTTGCTTAATTTAGAAACTGTACTTGTGGTCGATCTCGAACCCATTGTTGATGTGACGACTTATACTGAATTTTGTAACTACCTCATCAAGATTGTAACTTGCTTAGCTAAATGAATTGTGGGGTTCAGTCCCTGAGCCCATTATGTGTCTCTGTAACCCTTTCCACTACCGCCCACAAGATGGGTATGGGGTGCATAATAAATGAACTAAACTAACTAAAAACATGACGGCCAGACTCTTTAAATGAGATGGCTATACACCTGGAAATACTGAGTGATCCCATTAAAACCAAAAGACACGAGGAGAAAGCCTGGTCAGTATTAGTTATCCTGAAGGGTTTGGGTAAAATATATACATGTTTTGTTTAGAAAAAACATGAGTAGAACGGAATGACCAGAAAGGGAAACGTGACCTATGAGCCATGGTGATGTTGGAAAAGATACCATAAACGTGAGAGTCCTGAGCAGAAAGAAGGAATTGCTGAGAAAGGAGGGTATGATATAAACCTGGGGCCAGATTCACGAAGCAGTTACGCAAGCACTTACGAACCTGTCCATCTTTTCTCAATCTTTGGCGGCTTTGTTTACAATGATTAAACAGTTAATGAGCTCCGAAGCACCAGGAGGCTGTTTATAACAATAACAACAGTTGATTGGGAAGTTTTCATGCTTGTAAACTGTTTAATACATGTAACCAAAGCCGTCAAAGATTGAGGAAAGATGTACACGTTCGTAAGTGCTTGCGTAACTGCTTCGTGAATCTGTCCCCAGGTGGATCGGAAGATATTACGTATGTCTATTGAATACAAAAATCGCACATCTCCTGTGCCGGGTGAGACCGACGGGCTCACCATAGCCCGTCAGTTGCTTAACCAATGTTCCATCTTAGAACGGGCTATGGTGAGCACGGGCTCACCATAGCCCGTGCTGCTTGGAACTTTTTGTTAC
Source organism: Procambarus clarkii (assembly GCF_040958095.1). NCBI lineage: Eukaryota > Metazoa > Arthropoda > Malacostraca > Decapoda > Cambaridae > Procambarus > Procambarus clarkii. The sequence continues at coordinate 13,527,278 of NC_091173.1, forward strand.
GAGTGGCTGAATCTAAAACAACAACAACAACAACGACAGTGAAAAACGTGACAGCCGACAGCTGACCCTCAGTCTTAAAGGCACGGCTTAGGTCAATACCCATCACACATGGCCGCCCGTTCGTGTGTGTACTTACCTAATTGTGCATACAGGGATTGAACTCTGGCTCTTTGGTCTTTGGTGTGTGTGTGTGTAACAAGTTACCTTCAACCACGTCTTTATCTATTCTATTAAACTTATAACTAAACTTATAAGCTAAACTTAATTAAACTGATTATTAAACTTATAACATTTCAAACACTTCTAACTCGCCTAGGTCTCGTTTTACTGTTACTTGCTTTAAACATTGCTACTTAATATTCTTGATCAGTTCTTTTAAAATCTTGTATGTCGTAATCATGTTCTCACAATTTCCTTTCCAATGTGTTTAAAACTCATTTCTTGTCTTTCCTCGTAACTCCGGCCGCTCAAGCTCAGGACTGAGCCTTGTTGCATATCTTTTGTCATTTTTTTTTTAGCTTTGTGCATTTTGTTTGTTAGGTCGTGGGTTTTATTTTGAGGGTTGAATGCTCTTAAGTGTGGGTCTCACATAGACTCATATGTTTATATTTATAGAAGATTTGGTCACTTTGTTGATACTCTTCTCGTTACGTATCTCTTCTCTGTGATTGCTCACTGTGACCCTTTGTTTCTTTCTAAAGAGATACTTCGTTAGTTACCGGCAATTTTAGGTACATCAGCCTGTTTCTCTAGCTTGAGTAGGCGTCACTTTGTGTAACGGTAAATTGTTAATTTCCCTCCCTCTCTCTCTCTCTCTCTCTCTCTCTCTCTCTCTCTCTCTCTCTCTCTCTCTCTCTCTCTCTCTCTCTCTCTCTCTCTCTCTCTCTCTCTCTCTCTCTCTCTCTCGTTCAATTTCCACCATCTTGTTAGAGAACTCTTAAATAAGTTAGTGAAACAGGATGTTGTTTTACAAAATCCATTCTAGAGATTAGAGGACTAATTTAGTTGTTGAAAGTGTTCTACGAGTCTGGTTCGGTTCGGATTAGTTATGTCTACGACTGTGTATGTGTCCGTTGTGTATTCACCTAGTTGTGTTTGCGGGGGTTGAGCTTTGCTCTTTCGGCCCACCTCTCAACTGTCAATCAACTGTTTACTAAGTATTTTTTTCCCCCACACCACACACACACCCCAGGAAGCAACCCGTGACAGCTGACTAACTCGCAGGTACCTATTTACTGCTAGGTAACAGGGGCATTCAGGGTGAAAGAAACTTGGTCCTTGTGTACTCACCTATATGTACTCACCTATATGTGCTTGCAGGATCGAGCATTGACTCTTGGATCCCGCCTTTCTAGCTATCGGTTGTTTACAGCAATGACTCCTGTCCCATTTCCCTATCATACCTAGTTTTAAAAGTATGAATAGTATTTGCTTCCACAACCTGTTCCCCAAGTGCATTCCATTTTTCTACTACTCTCACGCTAAAAGAAAACTTCCTAACATCTCTGTGACTCATCTGAGTTTCCAGTTTCCACCCATGTCCCCTCGTTCTGTTATTATTACGTGTGAACATTTGATCTATTTCCACTTTGTCAATCCCCCTGAGTATTTTATATGTCCCTATCATATCTCCTCTCTCCCTTCTTGTGTGTCTCTGTATGTGTACATACACGACTGTGTATGTGTCCGGTTTACAAGCGTGTACATTCATGCACATGTGTCTTATAACTTAGATACTTGCATTAAAATTGATTTATTTCAATGTATAAAGTTTTTGCAACTTTTATTAACCGGGAGTTTCCTGCCTCGGTAATGTAGTTACCGAGACTATACCCTGTACTCTTCCCATGGTGGTGGGCTTTATTTCCTGTCTGCAGTGTAAACCTGCTGATTTAACTTTATTTAAATGTTATAATTATTACTAATTACTCTTGCTTTAATTTTCCGTCTTGCAAGAACCCCTCCCCCCCCCAGGGCACAATAGCGAAATTCGCAAGACAATGGAATTATAATTAGTGGCACAAAAGTCATTATTTAAATTTAAAACAATGAAACAAGACTCGGGTTGTGAGGGGTGGAAGATCTTAAAGAGTGTGTGAGGTTGCGTAATGACAGTAGCCATTCGTTACGCTAAGATCAAACTACACGGTGCCCCAGGTGTGTGACGTTCCTAATAACGGCGTCAGAGTGAATGAGTGAGTGAGTGAGTGAGTGAGTGAGAATCTTTTGTGTCTGGGAAAACCCAGGGGCCAGCTCTGTTTCCTCACAGGATGCGTGTTGCACTCCTGCTACTGCTTCCTCACCCTCCCCTCTCTTTGTATGCCAGCAGTGTTTCCAGCAGCCCAGTCTTTGACTATCTGGGGTCCAGCAGTGCTCCTTGGCCCTGCCCCCCCCCAGGCTTTGACTGCTTTGTTCCCAGCAGTGTTGTCACGATCCCCAGAATTTAACTCCTTAGCGCCAGTATCTCCAGACGTTGACCACTTGCCTCCAGCAGTGTTATCAGGATCTTCAGGCTTTGATCACTTGACTTATAGTTGTATTGCTGGAGCCCCAGACATTGACCACTTGATAATGTTTCTAGGGATCTCGTGTATAACTTCTGCTGGTATTTCCTGGGGACCCGTGTGTCATTTTATAATAAAGTTGCCAAAGATATTGACAGTTGAATCATTTCTGGAAGGGTTACCTTGAGGTGCTTCCGGGGCTTAGCGTCCCCGCGGCCCGGTCGTCGACCAGGCCTGGTTGCTGGACTGATCAACGAGTTACCAAAACTTTACCAAAACTTATAATTATAATTGACCTATAGGTAGTGTTATTATTTTGCACGGCCTCGTGTTTAACCTTTGGCACTGATGCCAGTGTTTGATATTTGGCAGTGTTTCCAGACTCGCGAATATGTATTCGAGAATTACTTCGAAACTTTTCTTGCGTTACGAACTTCTGCGGGATTACGAAGTCTGTCTGTATACTTAGTAGCATAAGCAGCGAATTCTGAATGTACTCGGCGTTATCAATGACTCGCATTTCACCTCTAGCATTGTTAGAAGACTATAGATCATTCAGCAGTGTCATCAGACTTCTGTGTAACTTAAATCTCAATCATTATCGCATTTGTTTCAACACCTCGTTCGTCGATTTCCATTTAAAGTAACAGTTCTGAGACATTTCTACATTCATTGTTTAACGCGGCTAACCTGACATTTATAAGTTATGCTTGCCGAGAATTCGTTCGAGGAAACAGGCAGTAATTTCTTACGCTCATTTCGTGAGCTGCATAATAAAATGCAAAGTGCTCTCTGAAAAAAAATTATAGTTCCCGGTAAATTGTTGGTATTTCCGGCCTTGTAAACACAATTTGAATAGCCAACTACTCGGTGAAACGTTTGTAAAATTGATGCATTTCAGATTTAATAGAATGCAAACTGAGAAGTTTCAGTTTTGATAAGATTGTTGGAATAAGTTAGAAAATAAGTTAGTTTTCTAACTGAAATAAGCTAGAAAAAATCGTAAGGCGATGACACTCATAAGTTGAAAGATGATCATTACGTCTTCTCGAGATATTGCCTAGAGCAATTTTTTTCTTTAAAAGATACAGGGATAAAAGTAGAGTAATCAAAGTGGACTTTCTATATATGTGTCGATTTCTTTCCACTAGCAACATATCTCAGTTGACGGAAACGCCAACCCTTGCGACGCATTCAATGGTGCAAACTAAAAATTAGAATGTCTGTCTGTTCGAGGTCAGATGCTTAGGGGGCTAGTCTCATCCAACTTTTCTCCGTGCTTTTTGTAGGGTATGTGCCCAACATGGTTGGGTAGAGGGTGATATAAGCAAAACGAGTACAACTTAACATGATGCCAATTGGAACCCCCAACAACGTCTCCTGGAATATCATATAAACTGGATTATGGATTATTTTTTGCCTTCTATTTTGTTACGTATAATATAAAATATTATACCTCAGAATTAAAACAAAGAATGATCATACTTTGCCTCTAATCGTCTGTATTATACATTCATGACATAATACTTGCCTCTCCCCCTATCCCCTATCCCCAACACCCACTCAGCATCTCTCTAGAGGAAAGCCCTCTATCCAGTTATGTGAATATGGGGGGAAATGGGGAGGGAGATGGATTAAGGGAGGAAGGGGGAGAGGGACAGACAGACAAGACAGACACAGAGACAGACAGACAAGACAAGACAGACACAGAGACAGACAGACAAGACAGACACAGACAGACAAGACAGACACAGAGACAGACAGACTAGACAGACACAGAGACAGACATGCAGATATAGAGACACAGGAAGACATACAGCTATATACACACACAAACAGGAAGACAGACAGAAAAACATATTCTCGTTGAGAGACAGATCTGGGGTTATCTTGAGATGATTTCGGGGCTTTAGTGTCCCCGCGGCCCGGTCCTAGACCAGGCCTCCACCCCCAGGAAGCAGCCCGTGACAGCTGACTAACACCCAGGTACCTATTTACTGCTAGGTAACAGGGGCATAGGGTGAAAGAAACTCTGCCCATTGTTTCTCGCCGGCGCCCGGGATCGAACCCGGGACCGCAGGATCACAGTCCAGCGTGCTGTCCGCTCGGCCGACCGGCTCCCTGTGCCCAGGGGTGCCCAGGTCCCTCACACAACTCCTATGTTGACCGTACCACCCTCACTCTCCAACAAGCCACGTAATTGTCCAGGCAGGCAGACATACAGAGACAGAGACAGACAGACAGGCAGGCAGATAAAAAGACAGACATATTAGACACCGACAGAGTGAGAGAACGAGACAGGAAGACAGACAGACGGACACGGACACAGGTCAAGCAGAGGCAGAGTATAAGTTATTCACTTGCATCATATCAGAGTGTTAGTTATTCACATCAGAATGTAAGTTGCTGTAACTTGCGTCACACCAGAGTGTGAGTTATTCACTTGCGTCACACCAGAGTGTGAGTTATTCACTTGCGTCACACCAGAGTGTGAGTTATTCATCTCGTCAGAGTGTGAGTTATTCACTTGCGTCACACCAGAGTGTGAGTTATTCACTTGCGTCACACCAGAGTGTGAGTTATTCATCTCGTCAGAGTGTGAGTTATTCACTTGCGTCACACCAGAGTGTGAGTTATTCACTTGCGTCACACCAGAGTGTGAGTTATTCACTTGCGTCACACCAGAGTGTGAGTTATTCACTTGCGTCACACCAGAGTGTGAGTTATTCGCGTGCACCTGCAACCTCCACACCCTTGACAAAATGTCAAGAATTAGAAGAAAAATGAGAAAGCAGGTATAATACGGACGACACATATGGTTAAACCGAGAATAACAGGATATTCGGGTCGTGACCATGTTTGAGCACTCGTGGGTGTCTTCACTCGTGGGTCAAACGAGCCTGATAGAGTGTTTTCTAGCCGCAGGTGGGCCACGCCCTCCTCCCAACACCCCCCAAAACACCCTCTCACCTTTCTAAGTGTGTTCGTCAATTGCCACACGTTTCCTGTTTATTATGGTAGGTGTGTGATTCATGGTGTATATCCAGGCGTGTGTGTGTGTATGAGAGAGATTCATGGTTGTATACTTTCAAAAGGTACGTGACCTCTGTGCTCCCTGACCCGTAAATTGTTCAGGTAACGTTAGCGGCAATTATATATTGGTTGGTGTAAAGAATAACAGCAGCAGGCTGATCTCTATCATAGCTGACATACTGTAATTGCACCTAACAACCTCGTTTCGTTCATGTCTCGTGAGCGTGCCGGCCTTAAAATCCCAATTAACTTTGGTCAGAGGCCTTTTTTTTCAGGTGCGTACATGTGTCAAGCCAAGAAGGTCAGTGGTTTTTTTTGCATATCATTATATTGCGATCTTGAATGTTAATCCACAGCCCTTTGTATTACGATGAAAGTCTCTCGACAGACACGCGAGCGCGCCATTGTCTCACTTTTAGATCGTTTGTTTTGCGCGGTTTTTCCATTTACTTCAATCGGAATGTGATTACGGAATTCAGGGGGTCTGGAGAGACGAAAAAACACAACGAATTCGATAATTACAGAGTACAACATTGACAGAAACATTTATAAGGTAATGCATTCGCATATATCCGGACTGTATTTTAATGTTTTTTCTTTATTTTTCCCCATGATTGCTTAAATGCTGTCTACAATGCCTTTGTTATTCAGACACGACATAATTATGTTGAGTTGAAACAATGTGTTCTTGTCATTAGTTATTTAGGTCATTCTTACTTGTGCTGCTGTTGTTGTTGTTCCCTTGTGATGGTGAGGGTGTAGGATGGTGATGGTGAGGGTGTAGGATGGTGATGGTGAGGGTGTAGGATGGTGATGGTGAGGGTGTAGGATGGTGATGGTGAGGGTGTAGGATGGTGATGGTGAGGGTGTAGGATGGTGATGGTGAGGGTGTAGGATGGTGATGGTGAGGGTGTAGGATGGTGATGGTGAGGGTGTAGGATGGTGATGGTGAGGGTGTAGGATGGTGATGGTGGGGGTGTAGGATGGTGATGGTGAGGGTGTAGGATGGTGATGGTGAGGGTGTAGGATGGTGATGGTGAGGGTGTAGGATGGTGATGGTGAGGGTGTAGGATGGTGATGGTGAGAGGAGGCTCCAGTGGGAAAGGTAATTACATGTTCTTGAATCTTTTTATGGTGTACACTGTTTATTTACCCGTGTTTAGTAGTGTATGAGACTCGCGAAGGAATTAAGTGTGCGTAGTTCACTCTTACCTGTTTGTTATTACCTATATGTGATTAACATGAGTGTGATTTAGTGCTTGCTCTCCTGTTGTTAAGTATCTGGTGCGTTTACCCATGTGACGCTCTGTTACTCTATCATATATGTTCTTGAACTCTATCGTACCTGTTCTTGAAGATGCGGGAGTGGAGGTGGCTTCCACCACCTCCACTCTTTGTATGGGAGTGGGGTGGTGGAAGGGTATATTCTTGGGGGCAGAGTTATTGTATGTTTCGCCGTGTTCTTGAAAATGGCAAAGTTTAATTTGGTGTTGGCAGACTGTTGTCTGAGTCTGTGTGATATGTAATGTCTTGCCAGCGTCCAGTCTTCTAATGTCACTGTATCTATGGGTTATATTGTCGTGATCTGGTTATATGTAGATACTATGTGTTCCTTGTTAAAGCCTGGGTGTTTGTGCATTGTTAGGCGCCTTGAAAGGGATGTTGTTATATTGCATATATATATATTGAGGTCGTAGGGACTGCCAGTCTCCAAGTGGGTATGCGGTTTGTTTGGTGTCTGGAGAGTTTTTCATGAACTCGTTGGCTGGTATCTTGCACCTCTAAAATATATAAGTCACTCAGTCTTCTGGTTCCTCTCGGAAAGGATCACATTTCTAATAGTAATGATTTTCAGGACCCTCTCTTACGTTTTGTTGGACGTGGAGAAGTAACTGTACAATATTTTAATAGGAGGGACCGGTAATGTACTGTTGGCTGTTTCATCAGAGGAAACACGGCGCCTCACCTTCATTTTAATGATCTCTTCGACATATCCGTTAGAGTGTCCATTACTGACTAGGACCTGCCTTACTCTAATGAGTTCCTCAACAACCAGCTTCCAACTGGAGCTGTGTGTAAGAGCATGACTGACACATGCATTGACAGCACTCAGCTTAACTGTATTCGGGTACTTTTAACATTAGAGGCACATTCCTGTGTTGGTGTCCTTAGTGAAGACTGCAATTCTTTAGTGTGAAAATGTGAAAACGACACTTCCTTTGCAAGACTGTTGCATCTTGGGAAGGTAGCCTACCTCTATTCTCAAGTGAAGTGTAGCCTGCCTGTATAAGTGAACCTTAGCACTGAACTTTGTTCGAATACATCCTTAAGGTGCAGCAAGTGTTGAATATCAGGTACCTGCAGGAACACTTAATGTTTATAAATATAATTTAAACGACCCCAACCCTGCTCTTCTCATTCTTCACTCGCTTCCTCTTCCTGTCACCCCTTCCTTCCTCCACTTCACTCCTACATCCGTCCCCTTTCCCTCCCGCCCCCCTCTCTCTCTCTCTCTCTCTCTCTCTCTCTCTCTCTCTCTCTCTCTCTCTCTCTCTCTCTCTCTCTCTCTCTCTCTCTCTCTCTCTCTCTCTCTCTCTCTCTTTCTCTTCTTGCTATATAGTCGTAATAGTTTAACGCTTTTCCCTGATAAAACCATTTTTCTTTTCCATTCTAGTACTCTTCAGTTCTTGTTGTGTTAGTGTTCACGTATTGAACCATCCCTTAAGGTTATTTAACAATTCAGAGCCGTATACTTTATAGTAATAACTTGATAGGTGATCCTTAAGTATTATGTGAGGTAACCTTTTTTTTCTTGTTCCAGACGAACTGTTCAGCGAAGAACACAACGCCTCAGGAGCTACGTTACCAGGTAAGCTGCCTGCATTTTGTTTCACGAATCAAAATCAAAATATATATTATCTGTGTATCGGTTTCAGAATCAAGATGTGAGGAATAGCGTAATTGCATGGCGTATGAGCTGCGAGATTACGCTATATAATCGTGGTTGTTATAGAGAGTTAACAGCTGTTGGCATCAGTAATGAAGCCAACGAATAAATTACTGAGTATTACGCATGTACATGGTTACACAAACTGTTGTACACATGTATCTTTGCCAGGTTCATGAGAATTAAAGCAAATCAGTGATAACAATATACTTGAAATGGGGAAAGCAAATGCTTCATATATGTGATTTTTTTTTCTGTATGAGTAGAGGGAGAAGAGGGAAGGGAGAAAGAGGTGTAGGATGAGAGAAACCGGAAGTAGACGAGGAGTAAGAAGAGAGCAAGAGTGACGGAGACGGATACAAAGGAGGTGGAGACGAGGAGGGAAGGCGCAGGCAGCGGAGGGTGAAGCAGAATAACACAGTGTGCGAGAACATTAACTTAATAGCGAAGTTAGTGATGCTGTTCACGAAAGTGAAGATGCACAACACCGGCCAGAAGTGAATTGACAAATAACTGTTATACGGAGAACTGAAGGAGGAACAAAGAAAAAACCTTACGGTAGAGTGTGACGAGAGCATATAGGAAGTAAGGGATAAAGAGGGAGTATAGTGAATGGAGATGAAAAAAGAAACTATGAAGAGGATGGGAGTGGGCGAAGCAGAGCTGCTCCTGTGTTCGATGAGCAGTTCTGGTGGCGCAAGAAGAAAAGGGTGGTAGTGATGGGGGCGGAGCTCTGCGGCCGCCCAAACAATAAAGTTCAACTGCAGATACAAGACAGCAACGGCGCCGTAAACTAAGGTAAGTGGCCCACAACCTACACCACACCAAGGACAAAAATGTTTATTCATTTGACTGTAATGGAAAATTAAGAATACACACTCGCAAAAATGGGGTGTGAGAGAGGCATTAGCAAGCGTTACTGCTAGAGAGAGGGAGGGAGGGAGAGGGTAAAGGAAGGAGAGAGGAGAGAAAAAAGGAAAGAGGGGAAAGGAAAAGGTTGACGGAAGAGACGGCAGGAGCAAAGAGAGGGAAAAGGGTATAGAGGGAGACAGGAACAGACACCGAAACAGGCCAAAAGAGAACGAGAGAAGCCAGCCACATACAGGTAAATAAATTTTCTTAGGGCCCCATAACGGCTCCAAACGGAATATTCGAGGCAGTGGTTCTAACACCTTATTATCGGATTTCCATCCCAGCCAGATGAAAAGTAGGAATTGGATGATTTAAAATCTGGAATATTATCTGCCAAGGGTCTGGAAGGAGGAGCCGGAAGTAAAATGAACAGCAAAAACCACGATTTAGGAATCTGGAACAGGCGTGAGATTTTTAAAATTCCTTTTGGTAATTATATTCTTGCAATGTTGAGAGTCACTAGCTGTAAAATATACAGTTGTGATGATTATTATGTGTTCTGCTTCATTACGTAAGTCATATTCTTTGCTTGAAATTTGCCACTTTCTCTTCAGTAAATTAACTCTGCTCAAGATGTTCCAGAAAACTTGTTCTCGTTGATTATCATTCGTTTTTGATTGATTGAATTTGTGAGATTCCTAATTGCCCCAAATCATCTTTTGGAAAGCCAAGTTTTACACATTTCTGTGAAGTATTGATCGTGAGAGCACCACTTTGGCCAAGGGGGATGGGGGATGGGGGTCAGCACTGGGGAACAATACTCAGGTTACAAGGGTCAACATTACCAAACTCAGGCTGATGCAGTGTACAGCCAAAAAGTTGAAGTGTAGGAACGAACTGTGGAGACCTTGGTCTTAGCATTGTTATGTAGATTACATCTATTATCTAAATAATGTTGACCAGACCACACACTAGACAGTGAAGGGACGACGACGTTTCGGTCCGTCCTGGACCATTCTCAAGTCGATGGACTTGAGAATGGTCCAGGACGGACCGAAACGTCGTCGTCCCTTCACATTATTATGTGTGGTCTGGTCATCACCTTACACGGTTGGGCGAGATGTGAGGGTCGACCGGAGGTGACCCAATAACACCTAAACTGTCTTCTTGCTTCACTAGTAAGCCCATGTTTAGCCAGAAGTTGTATCTTCTGACGGCTGGTATTGTTATAGGTGACCTGTTGCGAATAACAGACCTTAGCATATATTCTTAGGAATAACAAGGGCTGTCAGCTGAAATGACGTTGACAGTCCTCAACTTCCAGTAGAGAGGTTGTTCGTGTAAGTGCATTTACATTTTACGTGATAAATAGTAATTTGAAAGTTGTTCGACGACAGAATGACGTTAAGTGTAGCAAGATGAGGAACTCTTTGTAAGAAAGGCTTTATTACCAATCTCTCAACTTCAGCACTAAAATATGCTTCACTAAGCCTTACGAGCATATACAACACTTCATTGGAGAGAAGTATTTTTTTATTAACACATTAGGTACATCTGCTTATGTGTGGAGAGAATTATTTTTTTGTTATTAATACATGAGGTACATCTGCATTAGTGCAGCTACCCTAGACTATATGAAGTGGAGTACAGTGTGTCAAAAAGCTAACTACGTGATGCTAAGAAATCCCCATCACACAGGATGGTTAGTCATACAGAGACATGTGATAGGCAGTCTGCACTGGCAGACTCCGGATGCATTTTGAGGATATCATCAACACAAGAGTGAATAAGGTAGCAGTGGTAATACAAGTCCCTATCTCGCAGGATGGTTAGTCATACAGGGCCATATGTTTAGTAGCCTGCACTGGCATGTTTTGCGTGCAATATGAAGTGAACGGTGCGGTAACTGTTTGGTCTACGGCGGTGATATGCAAGAACAGGCAGACCCGAGTCCTTACTGACCACACCCGGCAATAAGGAAATAGGATAATAAGAAAAACATTCATGGTACACCAAGATTGGACAGAAGTAGTAAACAAAGACGTGAGCATGGTTTCAGAGATGAAAGATACTTCATTATAAACCTTTCACGACACGCTAGCAATTGATAAGGCATGGAAATAGAAGGATGGACTGACGTTTAAAGTCAGGCTTAATTAATTACATCATTGCTATGCAGAACTGGCAAACTTCAAGGTTGCCGCTAGGAACCCTGAACAATGTTGCCTTCAGAGCACTGTGCGCTACATACTTGATACCCGTGTTAAATGTGCATCCTGGCGTAAATTTTACCTAAAGATGCACAGAAGCCAATAGAGAAAGGCGAAATACATTTACAACCTCAGAATTAGATACGGTGAGAAGCAAGAGGGTCAAAAATCATTGTTTCAGACGACTAGCAGAGGAAAAGACCGGGGCCCAGCAACTGAAGTTCGAGCCTGACTGTACAGTTAATAGATTACACAAACACACATTCACCTGTGATTACAATACCCTCTTTACATGCTTTAGTGTGTACAAAACAATTAGTAGCTGGGAATACTGTGGGCAGATCTAACTGTAAACAGACAATGAATGCATCCAAAAAAATGTAATATATTTTACTCTCACATTTGGGTCTGAAATTCGTGTGAATTGATGGAGTACGAAACTTGTGAGCTGACGAATTACCAAATTGTTGGTAGCTTATTTGTCTGTCTGTCTCTATCTCTGTCTGTCTGTCTGTCTCTGTCTCTCTCTCTCTCTCTCTCTCTCTGTCTCTCTCTCTCTCTCTCTCTCTCTCTCTCTCTCTCTCTCTCTCTCTCTCTCTCTCTCTCTCTCTCTCTCTCTGTCTCTCTCTCTCTCTGTCTCTCTCTCTCTCTCTCTCTCTCTCTCTCTCTCTCTCTCTCTCTCTCTCTCTCTCTCTCTCTCTCTCTCTCTCTCTCTCTCTCTCTCTCTCTCTCACTCTCTCAATTCTACATATTCAAACCGGTTCCACTTGTAAGAGAAGTGATAAGAAACTTTTTCACAAGAAAATAACGCCTCTATGTGGCGGAATATTTGGCCAATTCTACAGAGCGTGTGAAAACTGCGGCAGAGCGCCTTCTTATACATTCAGGGTCCCAGGGCGCGGCGTTACGTGCGCCGCCCGGGGCTGAGACTCCGCACTCCCGTACCTGCACGTCCCTGACCCTATTGTACCACGTGTACGTGAGCCTCGCGCAGTTTCTCTCCGTCTCTCGCTTTTAGCGGTCTATGTCTACCTCACACTTTTTGTCCATTCCTTGTTCCATAGAGGGAGAGGGGGGGGGGGTGGGGGGTGGGGGTGAGGTATCCATGGCCAGGATGTTTTTATTTGTTGCCACTTTTCTCTCACTTCATTTATTTGTCCGTTTGTTTGGGTTATATTTGCATTTGTCTGTAGTTTTATCAGGTCCTTTACCCCCCCCCCTCTTGCTCTTCCCCTATCCTTCCTTTACCCCTCCTTGCTCCTTCCTCTCCCCCTCCCTCCCTCACTCCCTCCCCTACGTGTCACAACGCTCACTTTACTCCATGTATTCATCAAGTTTTGCCCTCCGTCACAGCAGCAAGGGAGAAAGTTCACGAGCCAAGGCTGAGTCGTGCTTAAAGAGTGGCGCGCGTTGGGGCGGGGGAGGTAATATGCCAGCCTTTATTACGGTAACTTACACACAGGTATGCTGCTAATGGAGGACTCGACTGGTGCTCCAATATTGGAGTCTCCGGCAAATGCATGTTCTGGCCGAACTCCGTTAATGGCTGTCCAGAAAATGCATGTCATTTCAGAAGACGGTTAATTAGTGTACTGCAAATGCATTTCATGTTCGGAGTCAGTCAATGGGTTCTCGATGAACATACACTCGCCATAATGGGTGCCCATTGAGACCCCTGTACCGAGGCTGATGCCTGTTAATAGTGGATGTGTCGAAAAATAAAATAAAAAAAATTTGAAGCTTTTCATTAGCGTCATCACAGTAGAAGTCTACGGTATATAATAACTACGTCACTCGATCAAAAAATATATTTTGCTTCGCTACCCAATTACAACGACTGATGGAAAAAACTGTGTCCATATTTGTCGGTCTGAGTTCAGTGTTCCCAGATAATTATATTGTGTCAATACTAATCGCAATAAGCACAAAAAAATCTGCCAACAGTTGTGCAAAATCTGCGTTGTTACTTAGAGCGTTAAACATTAACGAAGTCAGTTGTGCTTATTAATTAAAACATTTCTATAAAACCCAGAGTACATACTAAACATACAATAATTATACCACGAGTATAATATTGTACCGAGACAGTTGTATCAACCACGAGAGAGTTCGCTACAGCCAAGGAAGTTTTACCAGGACGAGGCCAATCATGCTATATTACCGCGCCTATATGCCAACAATTTACAAGCGTGTGTTGGTCGACACGTACTTGACTCACGCTCGCACAGCGGAAACGTGTCCCTGAGTTTTAATATTAACTTGTGTAGAATAATGCGTAGCTGTTTTACACGTACCGGGGGCTAGTGACGAGGGTTTGGTTAAAAAAACAAAAATTGTTCCCATTAATGTTTTGCGACGCCTGCGTTAACAGTCCGTTAAACTTGTATGACGTTTTTAGTGCAGAAACATTGTCTTGTTCAGGGGCGTTAGTAGGTGTTTGATCAGGTCAGCGGTTCACGCATGCGCACACATTAATAAGAATGAAGGAGAGAGAGAGAAAGAGAGAGAGGGTGGAAAGCGTAGCTAACATATCGATAAGAGAATTATACAATAGTCAGTGAATCCCTATGGATAATTGTGTGAAGAGAATCTACACAAAGAAGGACCAAACGAACATGTATAAAGTACAGAAGTGATATGTAAAAGAACCTTAGCTTTTGCAGAACAACAATGAGAACCGTCTGTAAGAATTAACAAAGGAATAGTATGAGCATGTATTACAGTCAACGTAATGTATCATCTAAAATGTTGGAATAAACACATAAAAAGGAAGATAAGTTAAACTGAGATTCTCATTCTCTCTCTCTCTCTCTCTCTCTCTCTCTCTCTCTCTCTCTCTCTCTCTCTCTCTCTCTCTCTCTCTCTCTCTCTCTCTCTCTCTCTATAATTTGAGAGATAGAGAGGGTATAGTAAAGAGGTGTGTGAACAACCACATGAGACCTTTCAGAGGTCTTTAGTGTTGAACCATAACTCTCCCTCGAAAATGGAAGAGCAGACTGCCGATACATTAACTTGGTAAAATTTAGCTAATGATGCAAGAAAGCAGTTAAAAGTATTAGATGTAATACCAACCATAGCTTCAGATGAACTCTCACGATGGATATTCAGAGAGAGCAGACCTATTGACTAAGTCCTTTTTGCTGAGGCCTTCAGCTTCTCACTACAAGAATGTTGACTACCAGAAGTGTTAAGAGACGGGTAGTGTGGGATCTATGTGTAAAAACAGAGACAAAACTACCGAGGTTACAGGCCGGTATCTTTAAACAAGTATCCCTTGTAAGGCTCTCCAGAGGCCCATCATATTACACGAATAACTCGAAAATTGGAGTTTGTATCCAAAAGTCAACATGGGTCCAGAATTTAGGAGACCATGATTTTTTATTTGATTTTTTCCGCCGGAGGCGGCTAGTTTATTGTGCACCCCATACTCATCCTGTGAGCGGTAGCGCAAAAGCATTACAGAGGGCACAAAAGGTCCTTATCAGACCTCATCTTAGATTATTACATAAACAATATTCATCTATCCTTCCGCACCTTATAATTACATGTCAGCTAGTTGCAGAGAATGTTCTATTTCAAGAGCTATTTACAGTAAGTCATTATACATTAATGATAGGTCTTATCGTTAATACATAATTGTTTGATCAATGGAGATATTACAGTCATAAGAGGGAGCTGCTGTTTATTATTAGTCTTCACAATACTGAGTTTCTCAATCATGCATAACAAACTTCCTGGAGTTGAATGACGGGACGACTCTGCCCACGCAAGACACTCATATATACGTTTGAGGATATAGGTGGAGTAATTGGCAGAGTACTATAATGGGTGAGGGAATATCTTCTTGACAAGAAAATGAGGGTCATTGGGAGAGGAGATATAACTGAGTTGAGAATTATCACGAACAGGGGTGACGCAAATGGCAGTGATGGTACACATCTTGTTTGTAACGTCGGTGACCTGACAGGAAATGTATTCATTAGTATCCGTATTCACAGACAGACGAAGACTGCCAAAGATATCAGGGACACCCCGATAACCTTCACAGTTAAATGGAAAAATTAATATTACATAGAGCGTTTGAAAGATATGAGCCTATACGTAACACCAAATCTACTTCCAGAATAACACGGCATCAAAGTAGCGGTTGTAGCATACACGAAATTGACAAATATTAGAATTAGCGTTCAGAGACTTTGACAGAGACCTTCAGAACGCTAAGAGCTGCCCACGAGTATGCATCTCAAGTCAGGAATATCACCCAACAAAAAAAAAAAAATCAGTTGTTGTTATAGATTCAGCTACTCTGAACAAGTTCCAAGTAGCACGGGCTATGGTGAGCCCGTTGTAGACTTACCTGACACAGGAGCGGTGCTGTGTAAACTGTAATAAAAAAAAAAATTGAAAAAACTTTGAAAAAATCAGATATGAAGCAAGTCGGAGCAGAGAGGTGATTGCTAGAGCGCTCAGCTAAAGTAACTCCACCTTGATGAGGTAAAAAGGCACAGAGAAGGAGGTACGAGGTGAAGGGTGTATGATGCTGTAGTGAAAGCAGGTCGGGGAGTCAGTGCAATAGACAGCAGACGGTTGTAAAGGCGTCTTGTACGACCTAACAACTCCATCGATGTTTCACACAAATCGCTGAGTATACACACTCACACTTCTACACATGCCAAGCGACATACAACACTACATACACCAAACCACACAAAACAACACTAAAGAATGGAGGATACATACATATCCTATACACACACATCCCTCCCACACAGGTGGGAAGGATGTGTGGGAGAGTGAAATGTGTAGAGGTGAGAAGGAGGGACAGAAGAAAAAAGTGATCGTGGAAATTGTAGAAGTGATATGAAGGAAGGTAACGAGTGGCGGAAACGTTCTGAGGGGAAGGAAGGGAGGGAGAGAGGGGTAGAAGGCAGGGGGGGGGGAGGGAGATTGTGGAGGTGGAGGTGATAATCTACTGAGGTACTTGCCCCGGGACACATGCAAATTACCAGCTGCTCCACCAAGCTCACTACCCCAGTGTACTTATCATGCTTACACGCACGCACAGTCATTAGTCATGATACTGTATATATATATATATATATATATATATATATATATATATATATATATATATATATATATATATATATATGTACTTATATATATATATACTTATGATGTACTTATATATGTTTCCTCCGAGGCTATGGGTCCCCCTTCTTCCAGCTAGAGGTGGTACTCATTTTGTATATATATATATATATATATATATATATATATATATATATATATATATATATATATATATATATATATATATATATATATATATATATATATAATTTTTTTTGCTGCTTTATTATGTATTTAATGGTTACAAGATATACATTACAAGATATACATAACCCATACAGTTTTTAAAGGAGGTGGACGAGGAACTCATTGGGAAAACTAGAGACCCACGAGCGGCCAGTTTCCTGTTCCAGCGCCTCAGTGTTGCAGTTCAGAGGGAAAATGCGTGCTGTATCCTGGGTACGCACCCGACCTCCGAGGAGCTGGACGAGGTCTTCGAACGCTGATTGTTATATTGCTATATATGTGTGCGTTCTCTATAAACTGTAGCATTAAAATAAAATAAAACAAAACATACAAAAAAATAATAGGGGTGGTAGAAGACGAAAAGATTAAAGTGTTCAGAGAGAATCCACAAGGTCTTCTCTGAATGCTCTTTGTTTTCTTCTTCGAGGATGTGGGTCCCTGCAATTGCACCAGAGGTGGTACCCCTATATATATATATATATATATATATATATATATATATATATATATATATATATATATATATATATATATATATATAATATTTCTAAATGGTTGCCAGGATCAAGTTGGGTTACCGTTACCTGTGGCAGGTGGCTACAGGTGACGGATCTCCCAATCCTGAGCACTCCAGGTGCAAACTCTGTGAGCAGAGACAGGATCATGACCTCTCACACTACATCACCGAATGCCCAGTTATTAGACCATTCAGACCCGGTGGCATGAGGTACCTGGAGCTGTGCAATGACTTTATTACCTCTTGTGTTCTTGAGGATATCCTCATAATGCACCCAAAGTTTGTCTGTGCAGAATACTGAACACATGACCCTGTATAACTAATCATCCTGTGTGATGGGGATTTATAGCATCACGTAGCAAGTTTCTTGACACACACTGTACTTCCTCTCATGTGGTCTAAGGGGCAGCTGCACAAATGCAGATGCACCTAAATGTGATAATGGAAAAAAAATTAGCCAGGCGTGATCACATGGCCCTATATAACTAACCACCTTGTAAGATAGGGAATTTATTTCAGGATCACATACTTACCTCTTGACATACGCACTATATAACCTTTATATAGCATAGCTGCAAAAATGCTGATGTACTTATATATGTTAATATAAAAAATTACCCTTGTGAAATGGGGGTGAGCGAGAGGGAAGAGAGTAGTAAGAGAGGAGAGTGGGGATGGTGGGGAAAGAGACCCGGCTACAGCGAGAACCCTCTCTCTCTCTCTCTCTCTCTCTCTCTCTCTCTCTCTCTCTCTCTCTCTCTCTCTCTCTCTCTCTCTCTCTCTCTCTCTCTCTCTCTCTCTCTCTCTCTCTCTCCTCTCTCTCTCTCTCTCTCTCTCTCTCTCTCTCTCTCTCTCTCTCTCTCTCTCTCTCTCTCTCTCTCTCTCTCTCTCTCTCTCTCTCTCTCTCTCTCTCTCTCTCTCTCCTCTCTCTCTCTCTCTCTCTCTCTCTCTCTCTCTCTCTCTCTCTCTCTCTCTCTCTCTCTCTCTCTCTCTCTCTCTCTCTCTCTCTCTCTCTCTCTCTCTCTCTCTCTCTCTCTCTCTCTCTCTCTCTCTCTCTCTCTCTCTCTCTCTCTCTCTCTTCTTCCCTCCTCTCCTCTCTCTCTCTCTCTCTCTCTCTCTCTCTCTCTCTCTCTCTCTCTCTCTCTCTCTCTCTCTCTCTCTCTCTCTCTCTCTCTCTCTCTCTCTCTCTCTCTCTCTCCTCTCTCTCTCTCTCTCTCTCTCTCTCTCTCTCTCTCTCTCTCTCTCTCTCTCTCTCTCTCTCTCTCTCTCTCTCTCTCTCTCTCTCTCTCTTCTTCCTCTCTCTCTCTCTCTCTCTCTCTCTCTCTCTCTCTCTCTCTCTCTCTCTCTCTCTCTCTCTCTCTCTCTCTCTCTCTCTCTCTCTCTCTCTTCTTCTCTTCTCAGGAAGGTGAGTTTCCTTCACCTGATGCATTTGTTCACCTAGCAGTCAATACGTACTTAGGTGTTAGACTGCTGTGACGGGCTTAATCCTGGGGATGTGTGTTTGTGAGTTAGAGAGAAACATGTAGTAATATGATTGAGAAAAATAGATCGGGAGTTATGTTCAAATAGATATTTGAACATTCGAACGTTTGAAAGGCGGGACCCAAGAGCGAACAGCTCATTCGGGCATGCACAGATAGTAAATACAAATAGTAAATATACACACACATACAAAAATGCACAGTTTGTATATGTGTGTGTATCTGTAATGTGTATACGTCGCTAAAAGCCAAGAGTTAGGATCACCACATACAAGATTCTCAGAGGAATTGATAGGGTAGATAAAAACAGTTTATTTAACATAGGGGGGCACACGCACAAGGGGACACAGGTGGAAACTGTGTACCCAAATGAGCCATAGAGTCATTAGAAAGAACTTTTTCAGTATGAGAGTAGTTAACAAATGGAATGCACTAGGAAAGTGATGTGGTGGTGGTGGAGGCAGACTCCATACACAGCTTCAAATGTAAATATGATAGCTCCCCAATAGTCTCAGGAACCTGTACACCGGTTGATTGACAGTTGAGAGGCCGGAGCAAAGAGGCGAAGCTCTCCCCCCTCCACCCCACAAGTACAACTAGGTGAGTACACGCAGAACGATACGTCCCAGCTTCGATCATTCATTAGGATAAGGGTGAATGTGAACGTGATTATGGCAACCTGATCTCGTCACAATTTTTACACACGACTCGCAACTGATGATGTATGTATGTGTCGCGAAACAGCAACATGTCCTCAGGCTAGACTTGTCCAGCCAGCGGTCGACCCCCAAGGATAAAAAGGGGGTGACTGGGAACATTTTTTTTTTTTCATCAGTTGACCTATAAGAAAGTAGATATCCTGCTGTACTGGTGTACATTAATCCGTTTAAACATTTGATGCTCACGTTACAGGGATTCCTATGTATTACATTCCGTTGTTATTCTCATTCCATATTGATATGCGCTTGTTGTACTAAGACACACCCATTATTATAATGTACACAAATTACTCAATTATTAATTGAGTAATTAAGTCAAGTTATTCTGATGTACTCACTTTATTCTGATGTACGCAATTTATACTGATAATCCAAACAGTTTACGAGTGCATCTGATAGTAATGAACATGTAACGATGTCTTCGCTACATGTGCAACACTGTCATAGTTGGGCAACAATGCTAAAGAACAATGGTATGGGATGAACATGGTTTGGGATGTACAAGAATGTAACAACTCTTGTATATATCTCAAAAAAACATGAGAATGAAAAAAGTGCCGATGACCCATACAAGTATGGGTAACAGGGGGAGAAGATAGGGCAGTCTTCTTTATGCAATAACGTTAGAGGGAGTGTTGAGTACTGAAGAATAAGAGGGGCGGAAGGAAAAATGAGAGAGAAAGAGAGAGAAGGGAGAGTATGTAAGTAACGGAACTGAAAAGAAAGTGAATGATATGCAGAGAAATGTATAAGAGAAGTAGGAAGGAGGTGGAAAAGGAAAGAAAGACAAGCAGCGAAACAAATGTGAATGAGGAAAGAGAGAAGAGAAAGGGAAGGGAAGGGAAGGGGAGGATAGAGTATAGGGAGGGAGAGGCGGGGGGAGGGGGTGAGGGGGGGGGGCGGGGGAATACAGGTAGAGATATATGGGGGAGGGAGGGGAATGTGAAGGGAGAGTGGAAGCAGGAGAGGGGTAGGGGAATAAGGGAGGGGTGTTGGGAAGGAGTATAGGAGGGGTGTGGAGGTAAGGGAGGGGGGGGGGGGTGGAGAAGAGCAGCATGCACCTCGGCCTGGTGTTCTCATCTACATGATTATGTGGTACACACTGGGGGCCCGCCTGATGCAGTTTACGTCCCAGGACATTATATCAAGTTTTTTTGTGGGTGCATTAATCGAGTGGTAATGACAATATGCGGCGTGGGACTGTTTCTGTGTGTCATTACGGTAATAGTGCCAAATTGTGTCCCGACCGGTTACAGTAACCGATGGTGATATTATCCGGAGGCACCAGAACCTGATCTGCATGATTACATGGTCGGAGATTACTACATGATTCGGACATCGGCGAGCTGGTCGGATTTCCTTTGGCAACTTCTTACCCGCCCTGATCCTAGTAATTTAGGAGACTTCGATGCCCCGCCAGGTACTTATCCTATGGGATGTGTGAGCTGACTGCCTTCATCATTCGACCCACTTGTTAGTATGCAAATTAACTGATTGTCTTCCTCAAACTACACCTACTGAAAGGAGCTAAATGGAGTGGGAGAATATTCTGTTAGCTGCTAAGCGGCTGTTACTGTCTTCCCTCCTAAAGATCAATTGAACATCTCCATCGGAACTGTCTTACAGTCATAGGCGACGCCCGTACCTCATTCCTCAATGCAGTAGCATCGATACACCTTATTTGACAGTGAATTGCGTCCTTGAGCGAGGCGTCACCCGGTGTCAATGCCGCTTCTAACAAGAGGCGAAACTCTCATGGTCGCTCTTCCTTTGTGTTTTTGTGAGGGTGCCCAAGCGGCTCCAAGATTGGAATGTGAGGCAGGGGAGAATGTGTGGGGCTCGAGGTGTTGCTGCAATTGAATTTCCTCTACGCTCGTAAGCGCACACCAACACATGCGCGTGTACACGTGTGCACGCAAGTAATTATGCGTTTGCATAAACACGTTCCAATGCTCGTGTGTGAAAATATGCAGAGTCTTACGTTCTTAGAGTACGTGTATAAGCATGGGGAAAAATGGTAACAAATATTTGGTAAACGCTACTTTTCAGAGTTCAATGCTAGTTGTTATATATATAATATTATATGCACAATGAACACACAAATAATGATCCAAGTATGCAGAATAACCACATGTGAAAAATAGAGAATGCTTAACGCGTTTTCGGCTAATTCGCCTTCATCAGAAAGTGGAAGACGAGAGCTCTACCAGCCTCATTAGGAACACCCAACAATAAGAGAGGGTCCCAGAGAGAAACAACTGAGGCTTTGAACCCCTCCTGGGGTACCACTGGAGTCTGGGGGTATTAGGTGCGCCAGTCATATATAAACTGCAAACGTGGAAATAACGTTTTATTCCTACGGAAAAACTAAATATTCACTTGCATATATATATATATATATATATATATATATATATGTATCACAAACATTGCACCAACACAGCACATCACACACATAGCACCAACACAATACATCACAAACATAGCACCAACACAGCACATCACAGACATCCCACCAACACAACACATCACAACCATAGCACCAACGCAACACATCACAAACATAGCACCAACACATCACACGTCACCTGTGATTATCCATCATCTGACATGGTCCAATAAGCGCTTGTATCAGCTACGCTTCTCTGTCAGAGGTCTCGAACGATTTGTCTTCGTTCGTGTAAATCAGTGGCGGCTTCTGGGAAGGCTCAGGTTGGTGCTCAGCTGCTGTTGAACGTTCTCCTACTGCAGGACCCAGTCTGTTCCAGTTACCAGTTCCTTGTATTTCTCTGAAAAGTCTACTGCTTGGTCAGACGCCTTCTTTCTAAATTATTATGTATTTCATTTTATTTTGTGTTCCTTTCTTCGTACTATTGCTTAGTGTGTACACACTGTTTATCTCTCTCTCTCTCTCTCTCTCTCTCTCTCTCTCTCTCTCTCTCTCTCTCTCTCTCTCTCTCTCTCTCTCTCTCTCTGTCTCTCTCTGTCTCTCTCTGTCTCTCTCTCTCTGTCTCTCTCTCTCTCTCTCTCTCTCTCTCTCTCTCTCTCTCTCTCTCTCTCTCTCTCTCTCTCTCTCTCTCTCTCTCTCTCTCTCTCTCTCTCTGTCTCTCTCTGTCTCTCTCTCTCTCTCTCTCTCTCTCTCTCTCTCTCTCTCTCTCTGTCTCTCTCTCTCTCTCTCTCTCTCTCTCTCTCTCTCTCTCTCTCTGTCTCTCTCACTACCTTGCACTTTTACAACTATTATTAGTTCTAACTAGCGTATTGAATTACGCTAATTATAATTAATTTTGTATTGAACCCCCATAATCAGTGGTTCACTATAGCATATTATTATCATCTTTACTGCTAAAAGTAAATTACAATTTTGCTGAATCAGAGTAATTCAGCGGTATCTTATTACAGTGAGGTGTTGCTGGTGTTCACAGCCACACAGGACAGAGGATTGTTCACAACACAAAAAGGTCTACATTGAAAAGATTGAAGCACATATATTTCATGAGGTTACGCTCTACTATTTCAGATAGTATACATGTTTCAGTTTGTCAATTTAAAATGAAACCACAGAAGCAGGGATAGATTTATAAAAGATACTGTCAGGTGTGCCTATAGTCAAAGCGAATTGACACGAAACGCCCGAAACGCTTTGCGTAATAGTGGCTTTAGGCATTGTATGTACTATCTCTTATCTATAAATCCATCAACTTTTGTATATTACCTTATATGTATGTACTTTACCTGAATAAATATTTGTATTTGTATTTGTATTTAAATTCATACAATGACTACATCACATTGTCTGGTCCGGCTACTGTGCTGACCATTCAAATGCCTATTATTACAAAAGTTGTCACAGCTCTTAATACTGCAGCTTTCAAGTCTTTGGGCATTTTTTAGTTCTTCTAAATTAGAAGTAATATCTTTAATTCGGATGTATATAATGATTGCATTAGTTGGCCTAAAGTCATAATCTGTGTTTTGTTTCCTCCAAAGCCTCGTTGTCCAAACAACCAACAAAGTCACACTTTCCAGCTCCAACATGGAATGGGATCCACTCAGATTTTCTACAAAAGTTATTATCACTGGCAAAAATCACATTCTGTGTAATATTACAAGCTACTTCAGATATTAATTGTGATGGGTTATCTAAAGACTGCAGATCACTTTTAGAAGCACAAAATACCACTTAACCCCCATTGAGTTTAAAGCATTCAGTGGCTAAATAAATACCCAATAGCCTAGTTTTGTTATGCTTTCGTGTACTCAATCACTGCATATTAGACATTATTATTTAATTCGCTTTATATACTGCACATACACAATCTGTTCTAAATGGGGCCCAATTGCACAGAACCATCAGGAAAGGTTATATATGATATCATGGTCTCCAATCACTAACACTAACCAAACCTGACCCCAGGTCGGGCCTTGGCAGTAAGTCAACTCTCGAAACAGACTACAGGTAGAAAAACAAAAATGATTTTATAAAAGGGTTTTGTTGTTAGCGGCGTTAATAAAGACGGAGACAGCGCTCTTTACTAGTCTCTGGTTTAATCTATCCATAACCTTATATGAAGAGTCATGATCACATTACCTCGTTTCATAAGTACATTCTCTCCGTAGCCTCAGCCTACATGCTCATTTATTTGATGAACGTATTGGTTATTTCCATTAAGAATGTTGTTATTTATTACCAAGTTATAGTCATGCCAATAACATATTTCAAACGCATCAGTCTAGGCATGACTTATCACTCGTGGAGTGATGATCTTCAGAATGGCACAGCCACTCACTCATTCCATCACACGCACGCGCACAAGTGCACGCACGACATCGCTTAACCTTTTTTTCCACTTGCGGAAACTAAGGAAATTTGTGTTCCTCTCACGTTTGTGAAGCTAACGTTGCCAGCGCCGGTAGCAGCCGTTCACCCCTCCTGGGTCTGCCTCCTGCTGTAGTGACACCACGTCTCCTGAATGTGTGCTAAATATGTGTCGCCCTCAACCCTGTGTTAGACGTAATGAAGACCTGCCTTGTCTTGAAGACCTGCCTTGAAGACCTGTCTTGAAGACCTGCCTTGTCTTGAAGACCTGCCTTGTCTTGAAGACCTGCCTTGAAGACCTGCCTTGTCTTGAAGACCCACCTGGAAGACCTGGTGTTATCAAGGTGGATGTTCGCTGCTGAGGGATGCATTCGTGTTTTAGTGTTTATTATTAACATTGTTACGCATTGGTTTTTTATTATCTATTAATTTGCATATACATATGTATACAGCGTCCCAGCCTTGCTCGCCTCACAGCAGTAGCAGCCCCACATGCAGGGGATTTCCTGTTAGCAACCCCAATGTCGGCAACTGGCACACGTCTCACACCTCACGCCCTCCGAATTGCTGTGTTCCTCCGCCTAATGCCCCAATCCACACCAAATATAGGTGTATTTGCGGTAAGTGGTGGCTGACAGGTACGGCCACCATGGCCTACTCAGCCAAAGCACAAGGGGATGGCACTCGAGGCACAGTAAAGTTAATGACATCATCAATAGGAGCCTTACCACAGCTGGATGCCCAGCTGAGAGAGAGCCCCGTTACCTAACGCCCCGTAACTCTGATGCTCTTGTTGGTCACCCAGATGGTATCACAGTGAACCCCTGGAAGAATGGCAAGCAGTTGGTATGGGACTACACGTGCGTATCAACCCTGGCATTGACTAACGTATCCATTGACCATTGTATCAACCTACATTGACTTCAGTGTTGCACAATCAGGTGGCGCTGCCACTCACAGGGAATCGACCAAATCTCGTTAGTACAGAGAACTGGATCACCACTACAATTTTCTCCCCATTGCTTCTGAGACACTCGGCGCCTGGGGTAAGAGTGCCACCAGTTTTGTGAAGGAACTGGGTTATAGACTAATTGAAACAACAAGAGACCCTAGAGCTGCCAGCTTCCTTTTCCAGCGCCTCAGCGTGGCGATACAGAGGTGAAGTGCACACTGCATTCAGGGTTCCTGCCCGCCATCTGAGGAGCTGGAGGAACCCGACAACTTATGATAATCATCTTTGTATCATATATATAACTCCTTTTTTGTAACATAAGTTTAAATAAAACAAATATACGTGTATATACAAAAGAATACGAGGGGTAGGAGAAGAAAATATTAAAGTGTTCAGTGAGAATCCATAAGGTCTTCTCTGAATACTCTTTATTTTCTTCTCCGAGGCTATGGGTCCTCACACTTGCACACCAGAGATGGTACGCTCACAACTTAGCAATATATATATATATATATATATATATATATATATATATATATATATATATATATATATATATATATATATATATATTATATATCGTGGATAATAATAATATTTCATTCACTAGGAACATCAGGGCCTTCAACCACAGAGTACACAAGCAGCAGCCCGTAGCTTGAACAACTGAGCCACCAGCACCCACTAAAAGGAAGAATTCCAGAGATACCGATCTGCTGTCCAACTGCAACTGTAGGCCTTTCCTGGAGTGCCACTTTGGCATAAAGATATTAGGTGATCCACCTCCTAGTCATATAAATTGCTAGCCACCACATCGTGGATAATAAGTGAATGAGAAAATTGAAGTTATTGACAGAAAATCGCCAATAGAGTGCATCGACCTCCACCACTGTAAATGGACCATAAGGTACCAAGGATGACCTTTAGCCAGGTCGGAGAAGATATTCAGGATTTTAAGAACACGTAGAGTATCAGAAAAGTCAAGTGTTGATGCAACATTTTAATATCCTCTCGTATTGGACAGTTTAACGTGCCCAGGTCAGTGATACGAGCTGTCCTCTCGCTAAATATATCGCAGTTTTGACGCTGTCGACCACAGCGGGAAAATAAAGGTTGGGAAGGGAACTATGAGAGGGGAAAGCGCCAAGCTATTACGACTATATAGCACTTGGAAGGGGTCAGGATAAGGATTTGGGATGGGACTGGGGGAAGAAATGGTGGCCAACCACTTGGACGGTCGGGGATTGAACGCCGACCTGTATGAAGCGAGACCGTCGCTCTACCGTCCACCCCAAGTGGTTAGGCTGTGAAAATTAAGGAGCTTTAGTCAATTTAAATCATTTTGATACTGACGCTTCCCTCGAACTATTGATCATCTGTTTCCATAACTTGGGATGATTTCTTCGGATTGATAACTATTTTTCAACCCTTTCATCTTTGAGCCTCCTCGAACCCGTCCACCGCCCCTTTACCCCATGTATCCATCTGTCCCTTCACCCCATGTATCCATCCGTCCCTTCAGCCCATGTATCCATCCGTCCCTTCAGCCCATGTATCCATCCGCCCCCCCCCCTAATCTGCGTGGATGAAGGAGTTTCAGCGTGACCGAAGGTTCGAGGTTAGGTTTGCGTCCATACATGCGTCCCAGCTTGAGCGGAATGACTCAGTGCAATTGTCCTAGCATGACCTGAGTGCGTCCGTGCGTACGATTGTGTAATCTGTTCTGTTCTCTAGACAATTGTAACTTTGATTACCAAATTGGATCAAATATATTACCAATTCGTAACGGTGATGGTGGTGATGAAGGAGGTAAGTGTTGGCGGTGACGTGAAGAGGAATTGGAGCTGGGAGGGAGGGAGGGAGAGAGGGAGAGGAATTGTGAAGATGATGGGAAGTAGTTACGGGGGGAAGAACTGTTAGTCACAGAATGTTACATTTCGATCGTATGTGTTACGTGTGTAACACACATGCGACCATTTCTTCGACCTTCTATAGGGTCGAAGAAATGATTTCTTAGGATGACGAGGCGTGTAACCTTATCATTTTCTAGGAGTGGTCGTACTAGAAAATGGAAGCGGTTCGCGAAAGTGACGTACTGTCCCGTTTTCAGTTTAGGGTCCTCTGGTAGGTTAGGAGAGGACACTGTAAATTGACCGTTTTTGGAAGAGTTTGCAGAACGTCTCAAAACCACGTCCAGTATCAAGGGTACTTGAGATAGTATTAATATACAGTACGGTGCCGCTGATGTTGTCCTGTACAGTATCTTAACCTCCTGCCCTTGTGTGGTAACATTTTTCGGCATTTTATGTAACTTTAGTGAAATTACATTTTCACTTTTCGCATGAACGTTGAGCAGTTTCCCAGGTAACGGATATGCAAGGCAATTATCTCATGGGGGGAATTATTAAACTTGTGGACTAGATTATATATCGTTTTTCCCTCCCGAGATTATTTTAATATAAAAGGAAAAACCTGTGGGTTTTAATGAAGTATCATTATGGAAGGCAAGCGCGTCGCCCAGTACTCGCGAGCGGTACTCTTAGGTCCCAGAACACAGTACTGTGGCCGGATGCACAGTCGTTATCCCGCTAGTAAATCCGTTGGGAGACATTCTGCTGACACACCAATTTTTGTTTACCTTCGTGAAACAGGCCAAGGTGGCCGGCAGATGGTGTTGGTGGTGAACCCACCACGACGATAAGCTATAAACAGCTTCGGCTAGAATTGACCGCATGTGGCCAGTCACTTCAAAACAAGAACGGAAACACTGCGTCTCGCATGGTAATATACTGGAGTAATATGTATCTGAGTAATTTACTAAATTTTGAATCCACCCTTCTGAAGATGTATTATTAAATGCGAAAGTACTTGAGGAAATTCCTGTTTCAATTCTTCCTCCGTGGTCTGACACTGTCTACCTGAATTTATATAGTGCAGTTCTGCCTTGTAATGCACAATAGTGTACTACATTAGTGCATTAATAGTGAATCTTCATTTAAGTTGTAATGCACAATAGTATGGGCCTGGTTAGTAAGGTCGACGGTCTTGTAATTTTTTGGCCTGAAGTCGAATCCTCCGTTGAATTTTAATTGAACTGAAATAAGTATATTGAGGTATAAATAACCACAATGGGGCCAGGTAGCTTAGGCTATTCTCACCCAGTTCAATACAAGGTGTTTATATATATTTACACATAGCAAATTATCCACATATTAATGAACATTCTGGTTTACAAACATACACATATCTTCCTATACACAGGAAGTGTTATGCGAAACGTACATACAAATACTTTTATAAGTACATATACATACTTTTATAAGTACATATACATGGATATAAATAATAATAGTCTGCAAATAGATATTCAGACAAATCAAAAAAAGTTTCCAATCTTGTCCAAAATGTTTAAATGTCTCCACATTCAACAATCTTTCCAACGTGACACAGACTATATATATATATATATATATATATATATATATATATATATATATATATATATATATATATATATATATATATATATATATATATATATATATATATAAATATATATATATATATATATATATATATATATATATATATATATACAAATGCATAATAAAGCACAAAAAATAAAAAAGGAAGGGGGTGGTAGGAGAAAAGCACACAGAAACTGTATTGGAGGGGATCTAAACATTCCCTCTAATGCGTTATGCGTGGTTTCCTCCGAGGCTATGGGTCCCCCTTCTTCCAGCTAGAGGTGGTACTCCCTTCCATTGTTTATATATATATATATATATATATATATATATATATATATATATATATATATATATATATATATAATATATATATATAATATATATATATAATATATATATATATATATATATATATATATATATATATATATATATATATATATATATATATTATAACAGGCAATCAAGAACATAATGGGCGAGGGTGCGGAACTCTTAAAATAGTACATGACTTACAATTAGTTTCATTACCATTAGCACGTGTTCCACATTCCCATTAATATTTGTACCCAAGCCTCAGTCGTACGTGGACTGCCACTACAAGCATTTTTCCTGTTTCCCCAAAGTAAGATCTGCGTTTTGAGGCAATTGTATCGTTTCATGTTTTGACTTCATATATTAAGACCTCTTCTCGCCACGTCCACCTGCGCTCCATATTTCTTATTTTGATTTGTTTCATGGTTAAAACACGTTCAATATCAATTTGTGGTACATTTATCCCACCTCATTGAGCATTATTCCAACATGACCAATATGAGATTTAATCCACATAGAATTTCACTTTGTGTCCTTTTAGCATATCTTTTTTTTTATACAGTCTTTAATTATAGACATAAGGATTGGATTTCAACTGTTTAATTATTCGAGTGCTGCTCGGCTGTCATCAAATACGAAAACATCTTTTACGTCTTGAGTTACTTCCTCTAAACCAGCCATAATGCCTGCAATTCAGCTAGTGTAGATGAAATATAATTTCTAAGTCGAAGTTTCAGTTTTCCTGCCCCCCAGTTCTATACACAGTGGACCCTTATCAGGGGCCAGATTCACGAAGCAGTTACGCAAGGACTTACGAACGTATACATCTTTCCTCAATCTTTGCCGACTTTGGTTACATTTATTAAACAGTTTACAAGCATGAAAACTTCCCAATCAACTGTTGTTATTGTTATAAACAGCCTCCTGGTGCTTCGAACCTCATTAAATGTTTAATAATTGTAAACAAAGCCGCGAAAGAATTGGGAAAAGATGTTCAGGTTCGTAAGTGCTTGCGTAACTCCTTCGTGAATCTGGCCCCAGGTCACTACAGCCAGCCGTGCCATCTTATCCGACCGACCCGTCACAATATACGTGTCAATTACTTCACTCGGTAGCCGTGATGTCACGCCTCCATATAAACACCACAGTTGTCCCGGATGGTGCAGAACCTATTCTATCTTGAGGGGGCATAATTTCTACTTCCATTTTCCGTTCGTTCTTTCCAGGGAGGAGTTGTTGTGCTCCACTGTTGTGAGCAGGTTGGCAGCGTTCAAATACATCGTATTCTCTTAGCTAATTAACCAGTCCCTTGGGTTTCTTTGTCTCTCTTTTTTTTTTAACTTATGTCTCTCAGTTTCTTGTAAGTTTTAAACGTCACTAAAAGAAGTCTGAACGGTTTTAAAGGGCTTTTCACCTTCCTTGAGCCTTACCTACTAGGCCTTGCAAAAGAGGCCTCCTCTCTCTCTCTCTCTCTCTCTCTCTCTCTCTCTCTCTCTCTCTCTCTCTCTCTCTCTCTCTCTCTCTCTCTCTCTCTCTCTCTCTCTCTCTCTCTCAAAAATTATTTTTTGTGTGAGAGAGATGAAGTGGTGGACCACGTATGTGCACAGTACTCACCCTGGGGAGAGCACAAGCAGTGAGTGTTGTGAGGTGGGTGTGCACCTCCTTGAGAGTAGGTGTTATGGGGGGCGGGGGATGGGTCTGCACGCCAGTAATAAGTGAGTTGTTTGGGTTGGTTGGTGTAGCAGTGTTGGCCGAGGTGTTGGTGATAGCTGGCGTTAAGGGCGACGGACGGGTACTGCACGTCTCCCAGCTGGACGCTAATGACCCGATAAATCTCTCCCTGTGTCTCACCCGTTCTCCTCCCTCTCTCCCTGTGTCTCACCTGTGCCCCTCAAGGCGTCGCAGGGAGGGATGGTGACAACTTGGGTGGTTAGAGAACCACCCAAGTTATCCAGAGAACCAACGATTAACTATCTGGTATTTCGATCTTTTTTTTTAATCCATTCTCATTCCTTTTTCATCTCCTCAACCTTCTTGCACCTGGTATCCAAGCCCTTCCTTACTGTTCCTGTTCTTTACATCACCCTCTCCCCCCCCCTCTTCCTCCTCCTCTGCCTCCCTCTGTGGTCACTCCACCTCCGAGCTTCACCCAGACGCCTCAGGGACCTCACGATTCATCAATGCAAAAACAACAGAGTATCGTGAATTAAAGGTTTTTCCCACAGTTGAGACGCTTTAGTTGTGGGTGTGGGGTTGGGATGGAGGGGGGTATGGGTGGAGGGGGGAAAAGGTTAGATGGATGGGTTGGTAGGATGAGGGGGGAAAGGGGCGATAGGATAGGCAATGAGGTGATGGGGAAAGAGGGAAGTATTGAACTATTAGATAGAGGTGGGGTGCCGTAAAATGGGAGATGGGTGAGGCCTACCGTAGGTTAATTTTTGCAAGAAAGGATAGGGAAGTTCAGAAGGTGAAGGATGGAGGATGAGATCACACAATACCCGAACTGCAGCAGCTTCTCACAGTTACTGTGTGTGTGTGTGTGTGTGTGTGTGTGTGTGTGTGTGTGTGTGTGTGTGTGTGTGTGTGTGTGTTTCACCAATCCAAGAATTTAATGCTCGATGTCTCATTCCACATCCAAGTCAACGGATAGATTACCGTGGTGTCTCATCCCAGACGGCATGCGTCTGTAGTCTCTCAGTGACCGTGTATGGGGCTTTCATGACCGACTAGTTTGTTTCACTGAAGGGCGGCGTGCATTTTGAATAGGAAATTTTTGGGAAATAGGAAAAATGTCAACAAAAATTTATTTTTATTGATATTATTATATCAACAAAACATGGGCGACACCCATTGTAATTTAGGGGGGGTAGGTATTGTTTTGATATGGATGGCATTCAGTGCAGTATGAGGTGGTATGAATAGAATGCGCAGTAGAGTCTGTGGGGGGTAAGAGTGTGGATAGAAGGCAGTGTAGAATGACTGTGGGTATTGTGTTACGTATGGAAGGTATTGTGGTCTAGATGACAAGTGCCATGTTAACAAATTGAGGCGTTATTTGTGCCCTGTAATGCAAGGCTATCGACAAGTAT
Organism: Procambarus clarkii; assembly: GCF_040958095.1. NCBI lineage: Eukaryota > Metazoa > Arthropoda > Malacostraca > Decapoda > Cambaridae > Procambarus > Procambarus clarkii. Next base: position 13,559,502 of record NC_091173.1, read on the forward strand.
TTTGACACTGGGAAATTGTTGTAAAGTATAGACGCCGAGGACCTGTGGCCACGTAATGCGTGCAGGAAGACACAATGCGTGTGATCGGAATGTGTCTTATTGCCAACACCCTGGGAGACGGTGAGGGAACATGCAGCCTTTCTTAATTATAATTTTACACCCGACAATTCATCTGTGGATAGAAGCGTTACTTATCACGATGTGTGTAATGGAAGGTTGGTTGTCTGGCTCATTCTCGCTTCTCTCTCTCTCATTTATCAGAAGCATTTGCGGTTGAACGGAAGATCAGCCAATTGTAGTGTTTCCCCCCACAAAGTCTTTGTATGTGGGCACGCATACCCCAGTGATGACGGAGTAGGCTTCATAATGGGGAAATAACCTGTGAATATTGGGTTAGAGGTGAGGTTTTTTTTTTTAAGGGTGATACGGTTCTCCTGTGGCAAAGTGGTTATCGAATCGGTGTGGCAGTTAGTAGCCACGAGTTGGAACCTCTAATAAAGGTGCTGTGTTGGATTCGAATTACATTTAAGATAGTTTATGTTTTATACGAAATCGTCGCCAGTCTGTTAAATACACGTTTGTAAATTTCCAGTCAAGAGGAGGAGAGAGCTGCTCATTCTCCGTGTGTGGGAGTGACTCCGGAGCCGGGAGTGAGCGAGTTCCACTTCTGTCACTCCTGTGTGGGGGGGGGGGGAACTTTACACTTTCTGATGCCTTCTCGTTAAATAAAAAATAACATGGAAACGGACACGAAGAAGTACATAACAGGTTGAGCACAGAGGCGAAGCAGAACGAGGAACTACATAGCAGAAGACATTATGGTCTGTTAATAGATTATATTCTGAGAACATTTAGACAGAGAGAGAGAGAGAGGGAGGGAGGAAGAGAGAGAGAGAGGGAGAGAGAGAGTGATGGAGAGAGAGAGGGGGGGAGAGAGAGGGGGGGAGAGAGAGAGAGAGAGAGGGAGAGAGAGAGAGAGAGAGAGAGAGAGAGAGAGAGAGAGAGAGAGAGAGAGAGAGAGAGAGAGAGAGAGGGTGAGAGAGAGGGAGGTAACGAAAGAGACAATGCACACGCACCACGGCGTAAAAAAAATAAAAGTTACAAGACAAGAAAATTACTACTATTTTCCCACCCCTTCGTCGTCCTTTTCGTTCCCACTTCCCTTCCTTCTCCTTCCCATGCCTCCCCCCCTCCCTCCCTCCCCCCGCCCTTTCACACTACCGCTATGCAAAGTGGGAAGGTTAGCGAAATTATCTTTCAGTATCGTGAACTCTACGACTGCGTAATTATTAACTACTTCATCCGGTCCTCCCCAAGTCTGTGCAACGGGTGCTGTGTGTGCTGGAGGGACGTGAAGGAGGGCGGGAGGAGGGTGGAGAGAGAGAGAGAGAGAGAGAGAGAGAGAGAGAGAGAGAGAGAGAGAGAGAGAGAGAGAGAGAGAGAGGAAGAAAGAGAGAGAGAAGGTAGATAAGAGTGGAAGGATTATTAGAAAAGTAAAGTTGTATGTGAGACAGGAAAGATGAGTGAGGGAAAGTGGATGAGGATAAGATGATGATTAGGAAGAAGGAAGACGGAGAACTGAAAGAGGTGATTCGCAGGTTGAAGGCAAATGGGTAGTTAAAGGGGTGGGTGTTATTAGGGTTTTAAGATACAAAATGCGAAAGAAAGATGGACGAAGTCTAGGCCAGGGTCCTTACAAAATATTAAGATTCACTTAACCATTAAATTTCATTATTTAATCAATTAGATCGCTAAAGCCACGTGTTTTCAAAATCTTGAAAAACTAATTAGTTAATAAAAGCTTCCCAACATGGCTACTAAACGCCTCTTACATTTATCAAATTTGTTCACTTCATTTTTTTCTAGAATATTAGAAGCCGTTGATAGAGACTTGGCTTAAGACACTGTACCTTAATCTCTGGCAAGCCTTGAGACTGTGCCTCACGAAAGACTGTTAAGTAAGGAAGAAGCTCTTAGCATTGGGTTGCCATTCTTAGCTGGGTAATGGCATGATTATTTGAAAGAAAACAAAGATTTCACACGTAACAACTGAAAGCCTAGCGGGACATCGTTACAGAAGGGGGTGCCCCCAGGGCTCTGTGGTGGTACCTCCGCTGTTTACCAGACATATAACGGCCCATCCTCCTGATTTGATAGTACTTATAGGAAGGATGAGGACCATAGTACTTATAGGAAGGATGAGGACCATAGTACTTATAGGAAGGATGAGGACCATAGTACTTATAGGAAGGATGAGGACCATAGTACTTATAGGAAGGATGAGGACCATAGTACTTATAGGAAGGATGAGGACGATAGTACTTATAGGAAGGATGAGGACCATAGTACTTATAGGAAGGATGAGGACCATAGTACTTATAGGAAGGATGAGGACCATAGTACTTATAGGAAGGATGAGGACCATAGTACTTATACCTACGGACAACGCAATTAGAAGGTGAAATCGGTACTGTTGAATTTGGACAAACCTGAAAAAGATTTTCTACTTATGTTGCAAAGACAAACTAAACTAACTTAACCTAACCTAACCTTCCGGGAGCCGGTCGGCCGAGCGGACTTGTGATCCTGTGGTCCCGGGTTCGATCCCGGACGCCGATGAGAAACAATGGGCAGAGTTTCTTTCACCCTATGCCCCTGTTACCTAGCAGTAAAATAGGTACCTGGGTGTTAGTCAGTTGTCACGGGCTACTTCCTGGGGGTGGAGGCCTGGTCGAGAACCGGGCCGCGGGGACACTAAAGCCCCGAAATCATCTCAAGATAACCTCCCAGGCTAAATGCACGCTATCTGAGGCCTAATATAGTACATATGTGTGATACACGAAGTTTAGGAATATTTACGTTTTTACGTTAAACGTTTTACGTAATGTAACGTTTACGTAACGTTTTACGTTAAAAAAAACTTAATTTTTACGTTCTCTGTGAAGAGAATAGTACAATATTCTACTATCTAATTGCTTAGTACGTCAATCTTTGTACT
>NC_091173.1:13567499-13655944 GCF_040958095.1 Procambarus clarkii
ACTGCTGGTGTGCCTGCGCACACACGCACGAACGCACACACACACACACACACACACACACATACACACACACACACACACACACACACACACACACACACACACACACACACACACACACACACACACACACACACACAATGAGCCTCAGAGATATTAGAAAGAACTTTTTAAGTGTCAGAGTGGTTGACAAATAGAATGCATTAGGAAATGATGTGGTGGAGGCTGACTCCATACACAGTTTCAAGTATAGATATGATAGAGCCCAATAGGCTCAGGAATCTGTACACCTGTTGATTGACGGCTGAGAGGCGGGACCAAAGAGCCAGAGCTCAACCCCCGCAAACACAACTAGGTGAGTACAACTAGGTGATTACTCACACACACACACACACACACACACACACACACACGCACACACACACACACACACACACACACACACACACACACACACACACACAAATTGTGAAATTACCAGAGATAAAGTTAGGAGATATCTCTTGGCTCTGGACGTGGCAAAATTTATCGGATCTGACAGAATCTCACCATGGATACTAAAAGAGTGTGCAGAAACACTTTGCTTGCCACTCTCCATGGTCTATAACAAGTCACTGGAAAAAGCAAACCTACCAGAAATATGTAAAACAGTTAATGTAGTCCCAATATACAAAAAGGGTGATAGGAAAGAGTTACTGAACTACAGATCAGAGTCTCTAACATGTATACCATACTAGGTGATGGAGAAGATCATGAGTACAAATCTAGTGACACATCTGGAGAGAAGGGACTTTTGTAACACACCACCAACATGAGTTCAGTGATGGCAAATCTTCCCTCGCAGGTTTAATAGAATTCTATGACCAGGTTGACCAGACCACACACTAGAAGGTGAAGGTAACGACGACGTTTCGTTCCGTCCTGGACCATTCTCAAGTCGATTGTGTCCCTTCACCTTCTAGTGTGTGGTCTGGTCAACATACTTCAGCCACGTTATTGTGACTCATCGCCTGCCAATGACCAGGTGACAAAAATTAATCAAGAAAGCGAAGAGTGGGCAGGGTGCATTTTCTTGGGCTGTCAGGAAGCCTTTGACACAGTACCCAATAAGAGGTTCCTGCATAAGTTGGAGGTATACGCATAACAGGCAGGAGTAACAGGAAAGGTGCTCCAGTCGATAAAGGCGCATACCTCAGCAACAGGAAGCAGAGATCTCAGGAGGAGGAGAAGCGAGGAGCGAGACTTCAGACTAGCGTGGTGTCACCAGAGAAGTTCTACAGGGTTCTGTACACGGACCAATCCTGTTTGTGATATACGTAATCTTCCAGAGGGTATTAAGGGGCGACCCTTGTCAAACCGAAGGAATGGTTCAGTAAATGGCTACTAAAATTTTAATTGAAGCTTGTGCAAAGTAATGAAAATAGGCGTAGGGAGTAGGAGCCAGAGGCACGGTACTATTTGGGAGATGAACGCCTTCAAGAATCAGGAAGAGAGATAAATCATGAGGGTTAATATCATGCCGGACTTATCCTCTGAAGCCAACATCATATGATATCGTCAGTGGCATATGCTAGGTTGGCCAACATTAGAACTGCCTTTAGAAACTTGCGTAAAGAATCTTTTAGAACTTTGTATACCACATATGTCATACCATTCCTGGAATATGCAGCTCCAGCGTGGAGTCTATATCTAGCCAAGCACAATAATTAATTACAGAAGGTTCAAAGGTATGCCACCAGACTAGTACCCGAGCTGATGGGTATGAGCTACGAAGAAAGACTACCGGAATTAAACCTCACGTCATTGGAAGACAGAAGAGTTAGGGAAGACATGATCACCATATACAAAATTATCAAGAGAATTAATAGGGTAGATATAAACAGCATTTAACATGGGTGGTACTCACACAAGGAGACAGAGGTGGAAACTGAGTTTCCAAATGAGCCATAGAGATATTAGAATTAGTTTTGTTTCAGAATCAGAGTAGTAAATAAATGGAATGCACTAGGAAGTGATGGGGTGGAGGATGACTTTATATACAGATTCGAATGTAGATATGATTCCTGAGGCCAATAGGCTCAGGAACTTGTACACCAGTTTGTTGATGGGTAAGAGGCGGGAGCAACGAGCCAAAGCTCAACCCCCTCTCAAACACAACTAGACGAGTTCAACTAGGTGAGTACAAATGAACACTGTCCACTTACAAAATCTTTAATTCATCTATATCAGTATCAGTCAATTTCCTCTTTAAATGTATAGATAATATCAACACTGTGTTAATCGTTTAATCCTTATCTTATAGATAGTAACCGTATTCTATAATAAAAGCATCAATTATTATGTGACTTATGTTCAATATTGTCTTACTGGACTAACAACTGTATAGCCGCCAAGTGGTTAACAAAGTGTACGGGAGATGTTGCTGTCCATCTTACTCAGTGTTGAGTGGTCACCCTGGACACAAGGATGGGTCTGCTCGTGGGTACTGTCCGGGTCTGCTCGTGGGTACTGTCCGGGTCTGCTCGTGGGTACTGTCCGGGTCTGCTCGTGGGTACTGTCCGGGTCTGCTCGTGGGTACTGTCCGGGTCTGCTCGTGGGTACTGTCCGGGTCTGCTCGTGGGTACTGTCCGGGTCTGCTCGTGGGTACTGTCCGGGTCTGCTCGTGGGTACTGTCCGGGTCTGCTCGTGGGTACTGTCCGGGTCTGCTCGTGGGTACTGTCCGGGTCTGCTCGTGGGTACTGTCCGGGTCTGCTCGTGGGTACTGTCCGGGTCTGCTCGTGGGTACTGTCCGGGTCTGCTCGTGGGTACTGTCCGGGTCTGCTCGTGGGTACTGTCCGGGTCTGCTCGTGGGTACTGTCCGGGTCTGCTCGTGGGTACTGTCCGGGTCTGCTCGTGGGTACTGTCCGGGTCTGCTCGTGGGTACTGTCCGGGTCTCTCACCCGGACAGTATTACGTCGTACACATGACGGTTAAACAAAGCTAGTTTTCCCAGTGTTATATTAGGTTAGGATGAATTATCTTCGGCTGTGTTATGTCAGGCTAGTTTGGTCTAAACTCCCCCTCCTCTCTCTCTCTCTCTCTCTCTCTCTCTCTCTCTCTCTCTCTCTCTCTCTCTCTCTCTCTCTCTCTCTCTCCTTTCTTCCTCTTCTTTTTATGCTCGTCCATCTCCTCCTCCCCCTCCCTCCTCCCTGTTCCTTCATCTTCCTCTCTCTCCTTTCCATCGTCACCGCAGCAAAGTTCCATCATGAGCTCAGTGAATCACTTACTGTTTTAATGATAAATAACAGTCGCTGGTGCCGCAATTAGCTGAATAAAACGTGCGGTTAAGGAGTTACACGCATTTCCGCCGGGACCACCCAGCTGCTGCGGCGGGAGACGGCGCCAAGAGATAATGTCAGGAAAGAAAAAATAATTTGGCGTCGGTCCTGCGTGCAGAGCAGGCGTCAAGTTGGGTGGACGGAGGAGGCTCTGGGAGGCTCCTGTCCTCTTAAAAAGAACGTCGCTTTTGGCCGTTTGCCCGTATGGCCGCATATGGACGTAATTTGAAAATTAAAATAAATTGAAAATAAATTTGGGATTTTTTTTTTCAACAACAGTAAGTTAAGGGTCCTCTGATAGGGTAGGTGGGCAGGAAATTCTCATAAAGTTTCAAAACGTTATGATAAACGTAAATTGAAAGTTCCTCTTCTAAGCTGTCCGAGGAGGGCCGGACGACTCAAACAGAAAACGGAACAGTACGTCACTTTTGTGAGTCGATTTCATTTTAAATTACGTCCAAATTTGGCCATAGTGCGCATACGAGCCAAAAGTGACGTTATTTTTAAGAGGACGGGTTTCTGGGAGGCCCCTGGAGACGACGGCTACTTGTAGGTGATCGGTGGCGGGCGGGTGAGTACGCTTACCTAAGTGTATTTCACCAATTATGATTCGCTGGTCGTCGGAGTTCAGTTCCTAGGGTTTGCCCGGTCTTTCGATTAGTTAATGTTATGACTCGGTTCGTGTTTTTAATCAGGTTTGCTTTTTGTAACTGTGTGTAGCATTGGGGTTTGTTGCTTCGAAACTTCTCCTTTTTTTCACCCGGTCCTCTGTTGGCAACTCTTAGATTAAGAATGTTTTTTTGTGAGATCTTTTGTTCATTTGAGTCTGTATTTTCAACCTTGTCCCTTCGTTATGCTTTTTCTTGTTTTTAATGTCAGTTCTTTGCATATTTTGTCGGCTTTCTTTAGAGTATTTTTGCAGTTTCATCATATTTCTCTATTCATCCTATTTTTTCAGTGTGGCCAGGTCCAGTTCTGGTACAAGTCTTTGAACATTTTGTTTCTTGGGGTGGGGTCCCATGTTTCGGCTGCGTAGTCAAGAATTGGTCTCACGTATGTTGATTCTTCTTTGCGAAGGTAAATGAAGACTATAAGATATTTTACAGCTTTGTTAATAACGATATTGTGGCATTGTATACCTGTGATATCATATTTATGTCGACTCCCAGATCTTGTTAATTTATATGATGTGTGAAGCTGTCTCTACTTCACCCTGTACTGCTGCTGGGAGAGTTTTGTCATGTTCGTTTCCTCATAACTGTGAATTTGTGAGGGTATGAACTGCCAGGGTCATTTCTCAGACTATCTTTGAAACGTGTCTCGGTGGGTTTTTATTCTCCAGTCGTCCCTATTATTTTTGCATCACCTATAAACATGATGTTTGAGAACCTTTTTTCCGTGTTGTGTACTGAAGTATATGAGAAATATGATGGAGCCACTGTCCCTTGTGGCTTGGCGCTTGTGACCACTTTCCACTCCTATTCCCCCACCACACCACCTTGCTGTTACCTTTTTATTCTTATCTATTATGTACTTCCTTTTATTCCTGTAGCCACTTTTCCAGTTGCTCAAGATTTCTTGTCGATCTTGTACGAGTCTCCAGCGTAGTGTGTGTCTCTCTGCTCTTCCTCCTGTCATATACCATGTTAGGCATCATCACTGTCAAATCATCTTTTTTTTTTGCCGTGAGGAATTGAAGAATATATTAACGGATGAACACCACTCATCAGTCGCTTTATTTACGATCCACGAGAGAATCTTCGTCCTAAACTATCGCTTTCGTCATATCCAGTTCCTCCGTACCTGTGGTAGTGTCACCTACGATGGGTCCTACTCCCCTGTATCCGTAAGTGCCATACCTCGTAATCAGTGTAGAGACGCCAATTACCTTCGGCCGAATACACATTCACTTGAACAAATCCACAAGGGCCGTGACGAGGATTCGAACCTGCGTCCGGGAGCATCCCAGACGGACACATTCACTTGTAGGTGAATTGTCCTGCCTGTAGTCAACACTCTTTTCCAACTATCCCAAGTGACGCCTCTGGTTCCCTGGTCGTTTATTGTCTCCTTCATTTTGTCCACTCGTCACCGTCTCTGATTCCTTATATTTCTCTCTTCTTAACTCTAGTTGTATTTTTTAGTTGCAAATTTTAGAAGATGTTAACATAATTATGAGGAATGGTTATTGTTTGGATGTTAAAAACATAAGAAGAACGCTACAAATATTGGAAATTGCAACATACCTATGTGCCTTGAGAAGCTGTTATGCTCAGCCAAACTTGCTAAAGTCATTGCAGCGGCAATATATTTCATAAGCCTTCAACAGCTTTCCCAATTACTATTTACTAAGGGCTGTTTCGAATCTACACTTTTCCACTTCGTATCCATTATGTTGTGAGGCAAGCACTTCCTTGATGAAATTAGCACTTAAATACTGATGATAAATAGTTCTTAAAAAGCAAAGGAAAGGATATATATATATATATATATATATATATATATATATATATATATATATATATATATATATATATATATATATATATATATATATATTTGTGTATAGCTTCTTTTCCCTGAATACTCGTTAATTTGTCATATTTCTATATTTGTTGGTTAACTTTAAGGTCCTTACACAGAATGTAATGGAACGCGCTGGAACACCCAGTACCACCGCTTGGGCAGAATGGTAGAGCGACGGTCTCGCTTCCTGCAGGTCGGCGTTCAATCCCCGACCGTCCAAGTTGTTGGGCTCCATTGCTTCCCCTCGTCGCATCCCAAATCCTCATCCTGACTCCTTCCAAGTGCTATATAGTCGTAATGGCTTGGCGTTCTCTCCTGGTAATTACCGTACCTGGAACACCCATCGCATAGGTTCGAACCCTTATCAGAGCTTCTGCTGCATTTGTTCTTTAAGGTCATTGTTCTACTTCATCAGTTCATGAAGTTCTACCTCATAGTTCATCAGTTACTTATATCCGAGCGTCCGAAGGCTCATAACCGAATTATTAAAGATTAATTAGATATTTTTCCCGGCGTTCTACACAGTCAATACTGCTTAGATAATAATAATTTATCTGTAAAATAATTCCTTCTGACATTAATCGTGTGTAATTTTATAACGATGTAATTAATGTTAACATTATTATTTATATTATACGTGTTTTGTCTGCAGCATTATTAAGGCACATACTATTTTTCTGTTTTTTTTTAGCCAGTAAATTAATTATTATATTCCATAATTGCTGTAATATCTAATTAATATGCGAGAGAGTTATTTCCGCCGCTGCGCTAACTGAACCCTCTTCACCTCTCTCAAAAAACAATACGGAATGTGTATTAACATAATTATACCATTTCCATTCCGGCTTCCACTTCCTGTGCCTCTTTTTATCAATATTTAATCTAGTTCTTCTGGAAACATTTTTGGTAACCTTTGAGAAGAATTACAGGTTAAGCGGGAGTACACCTGGGTAGGGTAATCGCCTTGACCTACTGTTTAGTGTATTCTCTCCAGTCTTCGTTCCCTTTGTTGTCAGAGTGAGACTTTACACAATGTAACGTTTACCCTCAGTAGTCTTGAAAAAGCCTGAGAAAATTCTGCTGTCTAGGCTATTAGGTGAATGTGACGTTGTAATTTAGAATTTCCCTCCAAGAAGGTAGCTATTTTGCATTTGTCCGTGTTTTCATGCTGTTGTTTCTCACACAATTATTATTCAACACAAGAGAATATAAAATATAATAAATAGTGCCTGAGGAAAGGGCCACTCTTCTTCCCCTATGTAAGAGTATCTGGTAGTGTAGTATAAGCACGCCTCCCGCTGTAGCAATAAACATAACAATAACAGGGATCAGAAACTACACGAAAACAGCGGTACACTACCTGATTCTATTTCTAATTCTCTCTTTGCGAGGTATTGCGACTTGCTAATACCCCGCCTTAATGGCGTGCAGCGACTGTACATTAGTGAGATGATTCTTGACGGCAGAGGAGGAAATACATAGAATCGTGCATCAGTTGGTTGGGTCTTCCTGACTAGCTAGAGCAGGCGGCAAGCTGGAAAATTGTTTAATGTTCCATACTCTCCTCTCGCTTGATGGGATATTTGTGCGATGTATTGTGTATGTGGTGGGCTGTGAATGATATACTCAGTCGCCTGGTTGTACTTGCGAGGGGTTGAGATGTTCAGCTGGGGCTCAACACGGTTGAGCGCCAGCTCTTTTTTCCCGCCTCTTAATGATCTCGTCACTCTGAAGTCTCTTCTCTTACTCTCACTCTGGCTGCTGTTGATTCAGTATTCTAGTGTCCATTGACCCACCTTCCTTGTCGCTCGTCAATGTTTACCCAGCTTGGGCATTAGTCTCGTGTGTAATAATGTGTCAGAGACTAACAATAAACAAATATGCAGTCTATTTTTAGTGTCTTGTCTGATCTCTGTCCCTGCCTAATATTTTCCACCACATGCAAGTGACGCTCGTTTGTAGTTCAGCTCCTGTCTGGTAGTTCGGTATCCACTGACTGGTTTTTATCATAGTAAATGACTAACATTGGCTTTCAACTCAATCACCGTCTGGACAGGCACGCCATAGCTGGAATTAGGTAGCCTTCACCCGATTTCTTGTTCTCGTAGATCTTTTACCTTAAATGAGCTGTGAGTAGTTCCAGGGTTGAGGATGGTTCTCTGTGGCTGGGTAACTGGTCAATTTGCTTGTGTTGTGTGTGATCGCGAACACCCGCTTGTGTTACTCACTCCAGTCTAATATATTCGTTCTGCTTGATGCTTTTCATTATATGAACATATTATCTTTGATATTATCTTTAATTCCGTGGGCTATACCACAGCCCACTTATTATATATAGATGAGGGGAGAATTTGGACAACTGAGAGACCTACAGATATCTCTGTGTCTCCATTAAGGACTCAAGGGTACCTATCATTTCTCAGGAAGAGATTCTGGTAAGATTTGTAGCACTTGCGGGTCCTTGTTGGTGTCAGTCGTGAAATTAACGTGAAACTTTCTCTAATGATTTACATAACATTATGCTTTCTATGATTTATTATAATGGCCTTCACTTTATAACGATAAAGAGCTTAAAACCCTTCAAAGTTTTCAAGGTGCAGCTCTGCGAGCCATCTCGGGTGATCCACCGTCCACGAGAACAGTCACTATGAGAACACAGTTGTAACTGTTCACCGTAAGTGAGAGACCATTGTCTTCGAGAACAGTTTTTGGCGTGAAGGCATTGAGTAGATCTCAACACCACATGAGATTAAACATTAAGTTATCTCATGAGCCAGACCCACAGGAGGTTCATAGAAGGAAAGGAAAATTTCATTATACATATTGATTATATATGTTAACAAACTCCATCAAAATGTTAAATTATATTCCTGATCCAATTAAAGGTCATTCAAACAAATTAATGAAGGGAAGAACAGCTATCTATCAGATTCTCCTCTCGCTCATACAACAGTGAAGCGTGTTAATTTTTTATTATTATTATTATTTTCTACCACAAACGTGGCCACACATTTACAATGCTAACCAGCATATATACATTTTCTTCTGTCCTCCATAGATTGGGTTAGAGATCTGTTAAACATATAGTTCAGGGATTTATTGAACAATCAACCACAGAAGGTGATTCGGTATTTTTAAAATGCTAAGCTAACCTACATATGACTGGACTAGTACCGCGAAATTGGAACTTGAAGGAATATATACCATACTAGTGAATTTGAAAAAAAACTAAAGTCAGTTGAATTGTAGCTCACATTGAATGCAAATAGAAGCAGGGCAAAGAAAATTGTGATAGTCACTGATATTTTAACTGTCAAAAATTAGATTTGAGATTAAAGTCCTATGGATACCATCGTATGTTTACATCTCAAAGTGTGATTCTGTTGACTTTCAAAATAGGCCTGTAACAGAGAAATGATAGAAATTGATATAAGGGTTTTATTAACAATAGTAAAAGAGAATTCTGAAAGAAATATACGATGAAAATTTGAGTACCTCTCTCGCTGAACTTGCTAGAGGGACCACACGATGAGCCAAAACATTACCAAGACTGTGATTATTTTATTAATAAGGTTACCTGTCCTATATTCTCTTGGCCTTGTGGTCTATCTCATAGACCCAGTCTAGTGGGTAGTCTTGATAATATTGATTGACAGGTTATTCATGCATCATATTGTTTCTTGGTGGTTTCTCTTGAAGAGAGAGAGCCTTGCACCACGTATCTTCCCCTGAAGAATTTCACCCACAACATGATGAACTTTCTTTGAGACGTAGACTTAGGGGAGTTGACGTATGAGGCCTACAGCACCAGGTATGAGACCTACAGCACCAGGTATGAGACCTACAGCACCAGGTATGAGACCTACACCGCCAGGTATGAGACCTACAGCACCAGGTATGAGACCTACAGCACCAGGTATGAGACCTACACCGCCAGGTATGAGACCTACACCGCCAGGTATGAGACCTACAGCACCAGGTATGAGACCTACAGCACCAGGTATGAGACCTACAGCACCAGGTATGAGACCTACAGCACCAGGTATGAGACCTACAGCACCAGGTATGAGACCTACAGCACCAGGTATGAGACCTACAGCACCAGGTATGAGACCTACACCGCCAGGTATGAGACCTACACCACCAGGTATGAGACCTACACCACCAGGTATGAGACCTACACCACCAGGTATGAGACCTACAGCACCAGGTATGAGACCTACACCGCCAGGTATGAGATCTACACCACCAGGTATGAGACCTACACCGCCAGGTATGAGACCTACACCGCCAGGTATGAGACCTACACCACCAGGTATGAGACCTACACCACCAGGTATGAGACCTACAGCACCAGGTATGAGACCTACAGCACCAGGTATGAGACCTACACCACCAGGTATGAGACCTACAGCACCAGGTATGAGACCTACACCACCAGGTATGAGACCTACACCGCCAGGTATGAGACCTACACCGCCAGGTATGAGACCTACACCACCAGGTATGAGACCTACACCACCAGGTATGAGACCTACACCACCAGGTATGAAACCTACAGCACCAGGTATGAGACCTACAGCACCAGGCAATGAGACCTACAGCACCAGGTATGAGACCAACACCACCAGGTATGAGACCTACACCGCCAGGTATGAGACCTACACCGCCAGGTATGAGACCTACACCGCCAGGTATGAGACCTACACCGCCAGGTATGCAGTGGAGGTCCAACATCCTGCTTCATGCAGTCTTCTCCGCTCTAATCGTAACTTTAGGGAGAAAAACGCAATGTGTACAGTCACGCTTTGATGCAGTATTTCTTCCTGTTGTTCACACATTTTTACTTTGTTAGTTCCTTTCGTGACCTCGAGTCTTGTGAGCTGGTGTCACAAGAAAACCTTGTAGTATTGAGTGTTGTTTTAATATTTGTGAAGGTACATATGATAACATATCCCACAGCTCATTTGAAAGCGCCATACCACCTAATTATATCTCATTATACAAAGATGGCGCGTTGTAAGCCATATAAATACATGAATACAGATTAATACATTAAAGCGTCTGTATAAGATATGTTTTTGTATATTATCTCCTGCCGAGACGACACGCCGAGCCGGTGACACTTCTTTGCTAAGCGTATGGGATATGTTTCTGATTATATATGTGTATGAGTGTTGATCTTGGCGGTAACTATGCCCAAGGCTTTACGCCTTCTTGAGGTTATCTTGAGATGATTTCGGGGCTTTTTAGTGTCCCCGCAGCCCGGTCCTCGACCAGGCCTCCACCCCCAGGAAGCAGCCCGTGACAGCTGACTAACACCCAGGTACCTATTTTACTGCTAGGTAACCTTGAGTTACCTATGTTGAGTTATGCTATGCTTGGGCTAGGACCCTCCCAGCCTCACAGCTACGCTGAGGCTGGCTAGCGACACGATAAAGTTGTAAATTTTAAGGACCAACCAAATATGTTGCTTGCCCATTTTAGGAGATAATGTTATCAAGCTGAGGAAACAAGAAAGTATTCTCTTGGAAGGTAAAAATGACAAAATCGTCAAGACGTTTTCAAGAGATTTGCAGAACCAGAATGGAGATTGAGGGTGGGAGACGATAGGCGGCCACAAGCTACGTGTGATTATATAGTAGTCACTGAAGAAAATTACCTGGAATAACTGGAGACAACAGAAGCAGTAAGTCCTACCTGATATCATCATGGCCGCTGAAGGAGGCTTCAGGATTACTTTTTAAACCTCTAAATAAGATTTTCAGTAAAACACTCGATACCAAGATCTGAAAAGGGTTAATAATCCCAATATTAAACAAAGTGGGACAGACACGAGGTAATATAAATTATTATAATAGGTATTATAAGAGATATTATAAACCAGCGTCCATGAACTGGAGAAAGTAGTAATCGGGATGAGATTATTGGAACACCTGGAGATGATATACTTTATAATGGAGGGAAACAGAGATTTCAAGAGGAAACATACCTGGCGCAGACTTGTTACTTGCATGACAAGGCCACCAAAATACGACAGGTGTAAGAAAGCTGCGTAGACTGCATATTTATAATATATTAAAGATCGTATGGTACCGATTTATCTGTCCAAGGACGATTAAAATAATTTTGTTTATACGAATGATTTATCAGAGTGAGCGAGTGCGTACATGATGATGTTTGTAGACGATGTAAAGGTTTCAACTCTTTATGAAAAATGTCAAAACTGGAGGATTGTAGATAAATGCAGGAAGACCGTCTCAAACCCCAAGAGAGGACAGACAGATTGATGTTAGAGTTCGACCTCAACTAGTGTAAGGTAATGAAGATATGAGAGGCAGAGAGGCTAACAGGTGGAATCTATATCATAAAAAGAAAATTAAAAAAAAAATAGTAAATAGAAAAAAAATCGAGCGGATATAATTTTAGATGTAACGTCCTAGTATATGAGAAGCTGACAAACATTAGAGTTTAAAACCGTAAGTAAGACAAAATAATCTAGACAGCCTTCTTAAGGTCATTACTGGAAAGTTCAGCACCGGGATGGTCCTGGCATCTCGTGAAACGCAAAACTAATCTTAAAAATGTGCAGAAGTTTGCAACAAAACTTGTTCCTGAATGAAGAGAATTAGGCAACGAGATCAGGTTGACAGCCCTCAATCCCAATACCTTAGAGGACGGACGTACCAAGGAGAATATAATCTCTACATGTAAAATAATAAGGGATTAGTAAAGTGGATTAGAACAGGCTCTTTGAACAGGGGAAATAGCAAAAGATGACGCAGTGGGAGATGGAAGCAGAAGAAAGGTAAGGAAATACTTGTACCATGTAATACACAACAGAATATGTACTTCAGGAGAGTTAAAACCAACAAGAGTCGAGCTAAGCAATGCTAGGTAAATACTGTTATGAAAGCACCACCACTACCGCCACCTCTTCCTCCTCCTCCTCCTCCTCCTTCCTTTTCTTCCTCCTTCTGCTCCTCCTGCATGACTGATTATATATGTGACACGCCAGCTGACCATCCTACTGACCCGTGGCTGGGTGTTTGACACACACACACACACACACACACACACGCGCACGCGCACGCACAGCTGATGGCTTCCGCGCGAGAGTTAACCGCTTTCTTACCGGATTAAAGCTACCGGCGGATCCGGTTAAAACATCGGACTCGGAACACCGCGGCCTGAATACATAAAAGCCGCCGACATTATGATAATCGGGGTTCATCGGTATTCCTTTACCGCTTCCTTTTGGACACGTAACTTTTGACGAAGAGCCGAGTGGTGCTGAAGCCGCGTGCCCTGGCCACTCCCAGGGGGGGAAGGATTCCCCCGGTACGCACCACCCCCTGGGATGCCGCAGGAAAATTTTGAGATATAGAAACTGGGAAGAGGTCTGTGTAAAGGAACGGGGGAGAGTTTTGTGTCGTGGTAAAGTTATGAGCCTGCTACCCCAGGGTGCTAGCTATGCTACCCCCAGGGTGCTAGCTATGCTACGCCCAGGGTGCTAGCTATGCTACCCCCAGGGTGCTAGCTATGCTACGCCCAGGGTGCTAGCTATGCTACGCCCAGGGTGCTAGCTATGCTACGCCCAGGGTGCTAGCTATGCTACGCCAGCTATGCTACCCCAGGATGCTGACTGCGCTCTCTCAGCATCATTATCTCTTATCTTCTCTTACTCTGCCAGAGTATGCAAAATAATAATTATAACCCCTAAAATTATTTACTTTCAGCAAATGCTAATTATGTCAGTAACAGCTTCAAAGGGATTTAACAACCGCGGTTCGCATTTAACTCGGGTGGTCTTTACCTCTGCTGAAAATGGGAAGGTTAACTGTGTTAACAGTTAACTTCCTGTTACCTCCTCCTGATTACCTCAGCGATAAGCAGTTATCCCTCCCGCTGTTTGTACTTGACCTCTGGATTGACCCGAGGGTCAGAGGTCAAGCAGGCTACAGAGAGAAGAGAGAACACTTGTTTGCCTTTCTGTCTGCCTGTTTCTCCATGACTGTCAACCTTTCTATTATGCCTTCTTGCCTGTCTTTTTATTTGGCTATTGTTTGCGTGTCTTTAAACCCTCAGTGTGTGTGTTTCTTCTCACTGTCTCTCTTGTTTGTGTCTGCTGCCTGTCTATTCTGATAGACAGGCAGCAGAAGCCTGTCTATCCGGGGAATATCACGTAAGCCTGCATTTCTGGCGCACCTGATATTCCCTTCCTCCTGCTTATATGCTTCTCTGTGTACTAGTCTGCTCTACCTGTACTAGTGCTGTCTACCTGTATAGTGCTTTCTACCTGTACAAATGTTTTCTACCTGTATAGTGTTTTCTACCTGTACTAGTGCTTTCTACCTGTATAGTGCTTTTTACCTGTACTAGTGCTATCTACCTGTACTAGTGCTATCTACCTGTACCAGTACTCTGTGCCAAGACTAGTGCTCCTTCCTGTGTTGCTACTTCTCTGTCTGTCTGTTCCTGCCTTTTTTGAGCGTGTACTCATAGCTGTCAACACGGACAGTAACCCTGTTGATCCTTACTGCCTCAACCTGGGGAAACTTGTTCATTACTTAGTTTATTGAAGTTTATTGATTTTTTGTGATATATTTCCGTGCTCTGAGTTTTGTAGTTCGCTGTATATAATCTTCAGTTGTATATATTCATTCATTCACTAGGGTCCATTATTCGCTCGGCCATGCATGTCAAAATTATGTGTACTCACCTATTTGTGCTTGCGGGGGTTGAGCTTTGGCTCTTTGGTCCCGCCTCTCAACAGATCAATCAACTGGTGTACAGATTCCTGAGCCTACTGGGCTCTATCATATCTACATTTAAAACTGTGTATGGAGTCAGCCTCCACCACATCACTGCCTAATGCATTCCATCCGTGTGTGTGTATTAGTTCGTGTAATTGTTTATGCTTTCAATTCATTTGACTGTTTTATTTAATTATAAGTTTCTCATTCACGAATTTCTTTCAATGTTCACAGACAAATGTTATCTCATTTATTTTCACGTTCACTCGTATATTTATTGTTATTAACAGATTCATTCTGTGAATGTGCTAGTAACAATGAATATACGTGCGTGCGTGCATGTGCGCGCACGCACGCACATACAAACAAAATGGGCAGAGTTTCTTTCACCCTGATGCTCCTGTTTCCTAGTACCTAGGTACTTGGAAGTTAGACAGCTGTTACGGGCTGCTTCCTGGGTGTGTGTGTGTGGGGGGGGGGCGGGAAATAGTAACAGTTGATTGACTGACAGTTGAGAGGCAGGCCGAAAGAACAGAGCTCAACCCCCGCAAGCACAACTTCGTGAATACACACACACACACACACACACACACACACACACACACACACACACACACACAAGACAAGCAGTCTCCGTGGTGTAGTGGTAAGACACTCGCCTGGCGTTCCGCGAGCGCTATGTCATGGGTTCGTATCCTGGCCGGGGAGGATTTACTGGGCGCAATTCCTTAACTGTAGCCTCTGTTTAACGCAACAGTAAAATGTGTACTTGGATGAAAAAACGATTCTTCGCGGCAGGGGATCGTATTCCAGGGACCATTGGATTAAGGACTTGCCCAAAACGCTACGCGTACTAGTGGCTGTACAAGAATGTAACAACTCTTGTATATATCTCAAAAAAAAAAAAAAAAAAAAAGTTAGAGAAGATTCAGAGGTATGCCACCAAACTCGTCTCGAAACTGAGAGGTATGAGCTACGAGGAAAGGCTAAGGGAGTTGATCCTCACATCCCTGGAAAACAGAAGAGAAGAGGAGACATGATAACAAGCTAACAAAATTCTCAGGGGAATTGACAGGGTGGACAAAGACAAACTCTTTAGCATGGTTGGAACACGAACAAGGGGACACAGGTGGAAAATTAAGACCCGATTGACCCACAGAGATTTGAGAAAGAATTTTTTCAGTGTCAGAATAGTTAATAACTGGAAGCCTATAAGCAATGATGTGGTGGAGGCAAACTCCATACACAGTTTCAAATGTAGATATGACAGAGCCCAGTAGGCTCAGGAATCTGTACATCAGTTGATTGACGGTTGAGAGGCGGGACCAAAAAAGCCAGTGCTCAACCCCCGCAAGCACAACAAGGTGAGTACAACTAGGTGAGTACATACATACACATTTGAAATGTGGGTGACCTTTTGACCTTGCGCTCTAATATGCCTCCAAAGAATTGATTCTTGCCAAAACAATTGGTATAAAACTGTGTGACAGTTTGAGTGACAGCTGTGGACCGGCCCTCAACAAGTTAATTAACAAATACCACAGTTCACTGTAGCCCTCGTTACCGCTCTGCCACTTGAAAACCTCCGTCATAATGACGCACTAATATTTTGAATCTCACAAAACCTTCTCTGAGCATCCTTACATTCTTGAAGGCTCTGCTCGTTGGGTGGGCGTCTGGTCCTTTGACGTTATCTTGAGATGATTTCGGGGCTTTTTAGTGTCCCCGCGGCCCGGTCCTCGACCAGGCCTCTACCCCCAGGAAGCAGCCCGTGACAGCTGACTAACACCCAGGTACCTATTTTACTGCTAGGTAACAGGGGCATAGGGTGAAAGAAACTCTGCCCATTGTTTCTCGCCGGCGCCTGGGATCGAACCCAGGACCACAGGATCACAAGTCCAGTGTGCTGTCCGCTCGGCCGACCGGCTCTCTCTTTTATAAAAATAATATTACAACGACGTAAGATAATATTACGAATATTTGCGACACTGAACTAGCTCACCCCATTAGTCTGGCTAAAAAGGATGATCTGTACTTGTCATATCACAATGTAACCAAGTATTTTCTAAATGATTGAAAATAGTATTGCAAATATGATTGTGAAAATTAGCAGCAATAATAGTGATATTAATATGAAGATAATACATGAACACTTCCTTTGCAAACTGTTTAATGTGAGATTAGTCTCTCTAAGTCACAGAATACCAGCCTTTTAAAAACATATCGACAATTTTATACTACTTGATTGTAAAAAATCATTAATAATAATTGGACTTGTCTTATTAACCCGACAATGCCTGTTGCCTCGCTCCTTACACACAAGAATTATAATTTCGGCAATTAAAGCAATAAAAACAGCATTATGCAACATCAGTCGGAATTATGTAGGTAATCATGCATGTAAAGCCCGCACCGTGAAGGTCTTCAGGCACTCCAGATATTCTGAGATATGCAAATTACCCGCACCGAAATGGAGCTTGGAAGAATGGAAAGGAAATGTGGCTGCCACAAGACCCGACGGGAGATGTTATTATATTTGTACTCATCTATTTTTGCTTACGGGGGTTGAGCTTTGGCTCTTTGGTCCCGCCTCTCAACTGTCAATCAACTGGTGTACAGATTCCTGAACCTATTGGGCTCTGTCATATTTACACTTGAAACTGTGCATGGAGTCAGCCTCCACCACATCACTGCCTAATGCATTCCACCAGTTAACTACTCTGACACTGAAAAAGTTCCTTCTAACGTCCCTGTGGCTCATGTGGGTACTCAGTTTCCACCTGTGTCCCCTTGTTCGCGTCCCACCAGTGTTACGCGAACAAGTGTGTGTGTGTGTGCCTGCAGGGTCGAGCTGTTATAACCCTTGGACCTTGCCTTACTCCCCGTCGGTTGTCTATTGCATTGACTCCCGTATATCTATTCAAATATCACAACAAAACAATATATTTTTATCTTATTATGGGGACGACGTTGACAGAGTACTGTTATCTTAGCATGGGGATATCTTCGACAAAGTTCTGTTGCCACCAGAAAGATATCACATTGAAGGTTATCTCACTGGGCCATCAGTGTTTCAGCCGACATTTAGGTTAAACAAGATAAATCTGTTATATAACATATTTATTAATATATTAGTTTTATAAGCATGATAAATTATTCATAATTTTGTGTAAGTATTGCTCTTAAGTCTACTGACTGGTAGACTTAAGGAATCCAGTCACTTGATTCCTTGAAAATTCTAATAACTTATAATATACCAAAATGTATTTATGAGATTAAAAACAATATTATTAACAAATTTGTGAAAAAATCCCTATTGAAGACATAAATTGTCTCAACAAACACACTTTTTCCTCTTAAGTAACAGATATATTTTCCTTAAATATAAAAATAAAGTTTTTATTATTTTTAAAGCTCAAAATAAAGTATTTTTGTTATGTGTTGTTTTACTATGCCGTTTCCATTGACATTACCACGTGAAAATTACCATACGAATGCTAACACAACTCTGGAAACACAAACCGAAACTGTCTCTATTTTCCGCTTGTTACAACTTGTAATAAAGTTGTTACATCTTGGCTTAACGTGTTTATGACGTATTAGAACGTTGTTACAACTTGCTAT
The DNA here is from genome assembly GCF_040958095.1 of Procambarus clarkii. NCBI lineage: Eukaryota > Metazoa > Arthropoda > Malacostraca > Decapoda > Cambaridae > Procambarus > Procambarus clarkii. The sequence goes on from NC_091173.1 coordinate 13,585,723, forward strand.
ATTGGTTGTTATAACTGGTTAGGAGGTGTTAAAACTTGTTCGAACGTTGTACCAACGTTGTAGTTTCGGTGTGTGTTTGGTGGGAAGTGACTATTTGATGTTCACTTTGCACGGTTAGATCAGTTTTGACGACCGTATCATTCTAAATAAGCAATATTATGAAAGTTGTTTTCATAACTGGCTTGGGCCCAGAGCACGCGACCACTTCAAAATACAAACGCATGACTTTAAACGATGCTCCATAAATGACACCTCAAATTTCTCATAATTTAAATATACAGTACAAAGGTGGTGGACAAAAATTACCATAAGGCCGTACATGAAATAGGATTTAGGAAAGACTTGGGTAAATACTGGTTCGGTAACAGGGTTGTTGATTTGTGGAACCAATTACCGCGTATCGTGGTGGAAGTGGGGTCCCTCGATTGTTTCAAGCGTGGGTTGGACATGTATATGAGTGGGTGGTTATTGATAGGAGCTGCCTCCTATGGGCCGATAGGCCTTCAGCAGTTACCTTCATTCTTATGTTGACCAAACCACACACTAGAAAGTGAAGGGACGACGACGTTTCGGTCCGTCCTGGACCATTCTCAAGTCGATTCTAGTGTGTGGTTTGATCAACATATTTCAGCCACGTTATTGTGACTCCTCCTTTGCATATGTTCTTATTTCACAGCCTCGAGTGCCTGTCCGCTAGCGTCATCTTGCGGTAAAAGGTGGCAAAATAATATTGATATATAATTCATTTTCACAGAATTTTAAAACAAAGATTACCAAAGCAACATTCTTTAGTATCTTAATTTGCGGAGAAAAATGTTATCAGATCATAACAAAATAAACTCGTAATTTCTTTATTAAAGCTGGTGAAATGCGGAAGCCGAAAAGTGAATCAAAAAGTGAAGAAGAAAAATGCAGAAGAAAAAGATAGTAAAAGCTGAGAGAATGAGAAGTAGCTAAAAATGTTTCCCTTGTCTCCAGGTCTCGGGTATATCACATGACTGTTTTACAATACATCTGGCTTGTCTCTAAAATATTAATGCAATTATAAGGTTGAACGCTAATAACGTCTAACAGTAAGTTATAAGCTCTTAGTGATAATAATAGTTATGCAAATATTAAAATATTAAAACATTATTAATATCCATGAATTAAGCATCATTTATTTGTACTTTATCATTTTTATTATGCTGTACATAATCATAATTATTACATGTAATGGTATTATTGTGACTTTTGCAGATGTAGATATATAGATAGAACTGTAGATAAATATATACACACATATGATGTTGTTAACTACATCAATACCTATAGCCAATATAAATATACTGGCTACATGTATTTATGTAGCCTACATAAATAAGTTTCAATGGATATCAGTTGGATAAGATTAATTTAGGAAAAACCTGGGTAAATACCGGTTTGGAAACAGGGCTGTTAATTTGTGAAACATCAGCGAGCAACATAATCGACGTGGATCCCTTGTTTCAAGAGTAGGTGTCACATGTGGATGTGTTTGGCTGGATGTAAATTTGAGCGGTCTCGTGTGGGCCAATAGGCTATCCTTCAGTTATCTTTAATTGTTATATACCTTTATAGACCAACCTGTCATCCTAATAGAACGTCGCATTTTGACGTATACTCTACCCAAGGCCAAAAAAATTGTCAAACGAAAAAATGGTAGCGACTCGCGAAATTGACATGCTGTCCCGTTTTCTGTTTCGGGTCCTCTGGTAGGTTAGGCCGAAGGCACTTTAGTACGACAGCTTCTTTACGTTGTGAAATCTTAGGAGGACGGGCTGCCTAGTGTCGTTAAACATAAAAGGGCTGGGATATAATAGCATTAAATTCACTTATATTATTACGGGGCGAAAGGATTAAACCAACCTAAAGTAATTGAGAATGAAAGTTAATGGTTGACCAGACCACACACTAGAAGGTGAAGGGACGACGACGTTTCGGTCCGTCCTGGACCATTCTCAAGTCGATTGTGAAAGTCGAAAGTTAATGGTGTTTGATTCACCTGAACTGTACGGGTCTCGAACCGCTATTTTATTTGAATGGTATATTGCATGTCGACGGCAAATATGTAGTAATTATATTATGTCTTCACCGCAAGAAGCTGACTCCGTTATTGTCATTGGAATATTAGAACGATGACAAGGACTGCGCGAGTCTAAGATGAAATGTATCGGAAAATGATTGGTACTTAATTATTAATTAGCGAAAAGGTGGTGTTTCGTGTCAATTTGCATATTATATCGTCAAAAGCAATGTCATTGCTCATGTCATGACTTTTGACTTTAGAAAGTGTCATGTTGTTGCCTCATTTCCAGTTGTCGGAGACATGAGAGGGTTATTTAGGCTTATCGATGTTCCCCCGGGCTAACTACTGCAACCCCCCACCCCCACTCCCAGCCCCCGTAGGGAATGCAACAACAACCCACCCACAACAGTTGCCTAACTCTCCGGTACCTGTTTACTGCCAGGTGAACATTGGTGGTAAGTGAAAGGAGACGTGTCCGTCCTTCCTCGGGAATCGAACCTGAGACCTTCCTGTTTGTGCAAGTAATTGCGAGGAGTGGTTGGATCCTGAACGTTCTGTGGACGTTGTTTCCTTCAGCTAAACCATCTTTGTGTGTTGAGCGATGAGTTATATTTACTAGCGTGAGTTGTGCGTTGGTTCTAAATTTCTTTCGGACGAGACTACGTTCATCATTTAAAATTATATAATGTGTATAAAGTGAGGTGCTATTTATATATATACACTCGTAATTTTTGTCTAGGTGGCCGTAGTGTTTATAATCCAGTTAGTGAAAATGATTTAAAATTATTAAACTACCGGTGCCAAGGGATTATCTTTTTGACATGCAGATCTATATATATATATATATATATATATATATATATATATATATATATATATATATATATATATATATATATGTGTGTGTGTGTGTGTGTGTGTGTGTGTGTGTGTGTGTGTGATTGTGCCTTATTATGTCTATTTTATATATATATATATATATATATATATATATATATATATATATATATATATATATATATATATATATATATATATATATATATATATATATATATATATATAACATAATATATATATTATTCATTATTGGGAGTTTCGTATGCCATTATATTGTGTAATGGATTCTGCAACTATTTAGGTTTTGCTGAAGATTATACATAAGGCTCGTCCCTTTCATTCCCCTTTTTTATATTAGCACACCATTACCCATTTTCCAATAATCTGGACGTTGTTGCTTTTCTGGAGAGGAAGTAAATACTAAAGTAGTGGGGTTACACAGTGCTTCTGTTGCCTCCTTTAGTATCCAAAGTGATATCTTTTCCAGTTCAACAGCTTGTGTCACATTCAGTTCCTGTAGTGGTTGTCTTACATCTTCTGTTATCACTACTATATCACCTAGTTGTTCTTGAATGTTTAATCACCATTTGTGTCAGCTCGATCTAGCTTCAGCTCCTGGACTTCGCCTTTCCAGTTGCCCGTTGTCATTTTTTATTTCATTTCGGTTGCCTTCATTCAAAATGTCTTTCTATTATATCTTCTAATTAAATTGTGGATGGAGCTGACTAATTAATATCTACTAATTAATATATATACCTCCTTAGATAATTTTTTTTAGATATATTAATATCTACTTAGATATATTATCTACTATTTTGTTTAGATATATTAATATCTTGTAATTAATATCTACTACTTAAATTGTGGATTGAATCTCCTCGTAGAGTTTATTCAACATTCCTACTGATGACCAAATTCACAAGGGCACTGATAACGATTCGAACCTATGCTCTGGATGTTCCCAAACGCGCTCTAGTCAACTGTACCACGACACAGTACCACGGGACACGATACCGTTTCGAACATAGGTTCGAATTAATAAATATATAAATAAATGTTTATTTAGGTAAGGTACATACATACAAGAGATTTTACAAAGATTGATCGATTTATAGATAGAGCTAGTACATACAATGCCTAAAGCCACTATTACGCAAAGCGTTTCGGGCATCATTCTTATTAAGGCCCTTGTGGATTTGTTCATTTGATATATTACGTTATTGTGATTTCTGTGTGTATATTCCTGCTAATTTTATGTTAAAACTCGCATTTCAAAGGCTTATTTGTTTTGCTTTCACCCATGGAAAGGAAAAGGAGGCCTGGTCGAGGGCCACGGGGACGCTAAGCCCCGAAATCATCTCAAGATAACCCTCACCTCAAGATAAAAAATAAGATAATAAAGATAAGATGCTGTTGTCTGTTGATATTTTAAGAGGTGTTAACTAATGTTGGTGTCAAATTTAACTATGGGCACTTTCCCCTTGATAGTTCCCTCCCCTTCACTCTGTCCTTTGCCATATCTTGAGGTTCGTTATCTTGAGATGATTTCGGGGCTTTAGTGTCCCCGCGGCCCGGTCCTCGACCAGGCCTCCACCCCCAGGGAGCAGCCCGTGACAGCTGACTAACACCCAGGTACCTATTTTACTGCTGTTTTACCTATTTTACTACCATATGTATATTTTCCTGTCAGATCTTTCTCTGTGTCATATTTTATAATTTTCTAACGTATGGTGTTGGACATTTGGGGGCTTCTTAAAAGTAAATATTTAACGTAAGCCATATTGAGATATAGATCAACATTTTAGCAGAACAATAACAAACGACCTGATTTTAATTTCCTGTGAGTTTCTCGTGAATCACTTTAATAAAGTCTTAAGTCAGTGTTCGGTCATCAATCTTCGATAAATGACTCCCTAATTATACAGTAAACTGCCGTTGTCTACGCGAATTTAGGCGTAATTATGCCCTCTGACTGTGTTCTGTAATGGGGGATTTCTCCCAGTGCATCTCAGCTAATCTAAATTAAGGCAACACTTTACCTTAGAAGCCGAATAATGGTTTATATCCTGTGAAATTACTAGTAAATAAATTAAAGTGAGCAATAATTCACCTTGGATACTTTTAATTCTTATAACTACAGGGCGACTGAGACGTGTAGCTTGCTTGAGAAACATGCAATTTGAATGCCATTTCCACTTCCGGTGCGAGAAACTTTTTTTAGTTCTTCATTACAACTGTGGTGAAGGAAGCCCTTCCAGTAGACTCCTTTGTGGTGAGGAAAGCCTTCAGGGTAGCCTCCTTTGTGGTCAGGAAAACCTTCTAAGTAGGATTCGTTTTGATAAGGGAAAAATAGATCAGCCTTACATTTCATGTTTTCTCCTGATTCCATGTATGACTAACCATCCTGTGAGATGGGGGGACAGTATATGAACTTATAGCTAGTTTTTTTTATGAATATTGTGTAATCTTTCATATAGAATAGGGTAGTAGCACATTGCTGTGTATACCTAAGCTCGTTTTGATAAGGAAAGTCTTTATCTTCTAGGGATGGTGAATGGAACCTCCTTCCTGTAGAGTAGACTCACTCCATCCTCCAGAACAGCTGCATGTACTCACCTAATTGTGCTTGCGGGGGTTGAGCTCTGGCTCTTTGGTCCCGCCTCTCAACCGTCAATCAACTGGTGTACAGATTCCTGAGCCTATTGGGCTCTATCATATCTACATTTGAAACTGTGTATGGAGTCAGCCTCCACCACATCACTTCCTAATGCATTCCATTTACTAACTACTCTGACACTGAAAAAGTTCTTTCTAACGTCTCTGTGGCTCATTTGGGTACTCAGCTTCCACCTGTGTCCCCTTGTTCGCGTCCCACCAGTGTTGAATAGTTCATCCTTGTTTACCCGGTCGATTCCCCTGAGGATTTTGTAGGTTGTGATCATGTCCCCCCTTACTCTTCTGTCTTCCAGTGTCGTAAGGTGCATTTCCCGCAGCCTTTCTTCATAACTCATGCCTCTTAGTTCTGGGACTAGTCTAGTAGCATACCTTTGGACTTTTTCCAGCTTCGTCCTGTGCTTGACAAGGTACGGGCTCCATGCTGGGGCCGCATACTCCAGGATTGGTCTTACATATGTGGTGTACAAGATTCTGAATGATTCCTTACACAGGTTCCTGAACGCCGTTCTGATGTTAGCCAGCCTCGCATATGCCGCAGACGTTATTCTCTTTATGTGGGCTTCAGGAGACAGGTTTGGTGTGATATCAACTCCTAGATCTTTCTCTCTGTCTGTTTCATTAAGTACTTCATCTCCTATTCTGTATCCTGTGCCTGGCCTCCTGTTTCCACTGCCTAGTTTCATTACTTTGCATTTACTCGGGTTGAACTTCAACAGCCATTTGTTGGACCATTCACTCAGTCTATCCAGGTCATCTTGTAGCCTCCTACTATCATCCTCTGTTTCAATCCTCCTCATAATTTTTGCATCGTCGGCAAACATTGAGAGGAACGAATCTATACCCTCTGGGAGATCATTTACATATACCAGAAACAGTATAGGTCCAAGGACTGACCCCTGCGGGACTCCTCTTGTGACGTCTCGCCAATCTGAGACCTCACCCCTCACACAGACTCGTTGTCTCCTGTTGCTTAGGTACTCCTTAGGTACTTAGGTATGTGTGTGTGTGTGTGTGTGTGTGTGTGTGTGTGTGTGTGTGTGTGTGTGTGTGTGTGTGTGTGTGGCCATTAACGATATCCTCACATTGTGTGGATGAGTATGAAGTTTCTCCTTGTATCTTTAAAACAGCTGATGGTTGAAGAAAATAATATTAAATGTCTACAGCATTTAGCTTCAGTCATCAGCTTCGACTGGTGGGCATAGCGTCAAAACTGGCTTCCAGCCGGGTCGTCGTTCAATCCCCGATGGTACAGAGGGATAGACACGGAATGTTAATAGTAATCCACTCTTCCGTGGAAACAAACATTGACTGTTCATAGCCCAGTCGATAGAGCTACGGTCGCCTCACACATGTAGGATCCACGGTTCGAGACCCCATACAGCTCAGGTTATCTTGAGGTTATCTTGAGATGATTTCGGGGCTTTTAGTGTCCCCGCGGCCCGGTCCTCGACCAGGCCTCCACCCCCAGGAAGCAACCCGGGACAGCTGGCTAACACCCAGGTACCTATTTTACTGCTAGGTAACAGGGGCATAGGGTGAAAGAAACTGCCCATTGCTTCTCGCCGGCGCCTGGGATTGAACCCAGGACCACAGGATCACAAGTCCAGCGTGCTGTCCGCTCGGCCGACCGGCTCCGACAGGTGAATGGTCACGGTTCACGGTTCCTTACTCAGTCCTCGAATCCCAGCTCCTGGTCCTGGTCGCCAGTATATATAAAGAGCCATATATTTATACTGGCTCTCTCTCCTCATAGTTATATCAATTGTCTTCAATGGCTAAAGCCACATTCAAGATTACCTGAAAGTTAGGCAAGAATGAATTTTGAGGAATAACTTTGTTATCATTCCTTTCATTCCAGCGTGTCTATAAAGTGTTATCATAAGCCATAAGACTTGCATTATTACAGGGGCAATATTATACATGTTTGAGTTCATAAAAAACGGATTCAAGTTATTAATTAAGTAGACTACCTTATTTCAGGCAGTACATAAGTAAATAGTAATAATAATGAACTTATTAAGGCATATAATGGAGTTAATACTTTGTAGATACCTTTTGGTCAAACGTACTAAAATGAACTTTTGTACCCATAGAGTTCGTCCTGTGCTACTAGAATACCCTAAATGGAACAGTGCTATACAACCTAACCTAACCTGTCTTTGGCCTAAGCCAACAACTCTTGGCCTAGTAAACGCCATTTTGGGCTTAATTTAGTACATAAATGACTTATAAAAGAGGCTAGGTAGTTTAGGTTTGGTTGTCGCCTTCTATCTCGTGCCCGTTACAAATTGAATAGTACAAAACGTGGGTTTCATGGCTGCGTCAGTCTATTTTTGTATCTACATCCAACAGTTGTTTTAAGTACTATTATTTCTGGATGACAGGAGGATTTACACACACACACACACACACACACACACACACGCACACGCACACGCACACGCACACGCACACACACATACACACACACACACACACACACACACACACGCACACGCACACACACACACGCACACGCACACGCACACGCACACACACATACACACACACACACACACACACACACACACACACACACACACACACACACACACACACACACGCACACATGCACACACACACTTGTTCTGGAAACTGGAAAATATTGGAGGGGTGACAGGTAAGCTTCTAAAATGGATGAAAAATTTCCTGACTGATAGAAAAATGAGGGCAGTGATCAGAGGCAATGTATCGGACTGGAGAAATGTCACAAGTGGAGTACCACAGGGTTCCGTTCTTGCACCAGTGATGTTTATTGTCTACATAAATGATCTACCAGTTGGTATACAAAATTATATGAACATGTTTGCTGATGATGCTAAGATAATAGGAAGGATAAGAAACTTAGATGATTGTCATGCCCTTCAAGATGACCTGGACAAAATAATTATATGGAGCACCACTTAGCAAATGGAATTAAATGTTAATAAATGCCATGTTATGGAATGTGGAATAGGAGACCATAGACCCCACACAACTTATATATTATGTGAGAAATCTTTAAAGAATTCTGATAAAGAAAGAGATCTAGGGGTGGTTGTAGATAGAAAACTATCACCTGAGGACCACATTAAGAACGTTGTGCGAGGAGTCTATGCCACGCTTTCTAACTTCAGAATTGCTTTTAAATACATGGATGGCGATATACTAAAGAAATTGTTCACGACTTTTGTTAGGCCAAAGCTAGAATATGCAGCAGTTGTGTGGTGCCCATATCTTAAGAAGCACATCAACAAACTGGAAAAGGTGCAAAGACAAGGTGCAAAGTGGCTCCCAGAACTGAAGGGCAAGAGCTATGAGGAGAGGTTAGAGGCATTAAATATGCCAAAACTAGAAGACAGAAGAAAAAGAGGTGATATGATCACTACGTACAAAATAGTAACAGGAATTGATAATACCGATAGGGAAGATTTCCTGAGACCTGGAACTTCAAGAATAAGAGGTCATAGATTTAAACTAGCTAAACACAGATGCCGAAGAAATATAAGAAAATTCACTTTCGCAAACAGAGTGGTAGACGGTTGGAACAAGTTAAGTGAGAAGGTGGTGGAGGCCAAGACCGTCAGTAGTTTCAAAGCGTTATATGACAAAGAGTGTTGGGAAGACGGGACACCACGAGCGTAGCTCTCATCCTGTAACTACACTTAGGTAATTACACACACACACACACACACACACACACCTGGGGCCTGGTAGCCTGGTGGATAGCGCGCAGGACTCATAATTCTGTGGCGCGGGTTCGATTCTCGCACCAGGCAGAAACATATGGGCAAAGTTTCTTTCACCCTGAATGCCCCTGTTACCTAGCAGTAAATAGGTACCTGGGAGTTAGTCAGCTGTTACAGGGCTGCTTCCTGGGGTGTATGTGTGGTGTGTGAAAAAAAAGTAGTTAGTAAACAGTTGATTAACAGTTGAGAAGGCGGGCCGAAAGAGCAAAGCTCAACCCCCGCAAATACAACTAGGTGAAACACACACACACAAGTCCTCGAATCCCAGAAGATTCAGCGGTATGCCACCAGGCTCGTCCCGGAACTGAGAGGAATGAGCTACGAGGAAAGGCTAAAGGAGCTGAACCTCACATCCCTAGGAAAACAGAAGAGTAAGGTGAGACATGATAACCACCTACAAAATTCCCAGGGAAATTGACAGGGTGGACAAAGACAAACTCGTCAGCACGGGTGGGACACGAACAAAGGGACACAGGTGGAAACTTAGTACCCCAGATGAGCCACAGAGACGTTAGAAAAAAAATTTCAGTGTCAGAGTAGTTAATAAATGGAATGCATTAGGAAGTGATGTGGTGGAGGCTGACTCCATACACAGTTTCAAATGTAGATATGATAGAGCCCAGTAAGCTCAGGAATCTGTACACCAGTTGATTGACAGTTGAGAGGCGGGACCAAACAGCCAAAGCTCATCCCCCGCAAGCACAATTAGGTGAGTACATACACGGGGAGCCGGTGGCCGATCGGACAGCACGCTGGACACGTGATTCTGTGGTCCCTGGTTCGATCCCGGGCGCCGGCGAGAAACGATGGGCAGAGTTTCTTTCACCCTATGCTCCTGTTACCTAGCAGTAAATAGGTACCTGGGAGTTAGTCAGCTGTCACGGGCTGCTTCCTGGTCAATCACCAGTTGATTGACAGTTGAGAGGCGGGACCAAAGAGCCAAAGCTCAACCCCCGCAAGCACAAATAGGTGAGTACACACACACACACACACACACACACACACACACACACACACAAATATATATAATATATGGCGAATATATATATATATATGAGGCGGGACCAAAGTGCCAAAGCTCAACCCCCGCAAGCACAATTAGGTGAGTACACACACACATTGACAGTTGAGAGGCGGGACCAAAGAGCCAAAGCTCAACCCCCGCAAGCACAATTAGGTGAGTACAATTAGGTGAGTACACAGGGGTCTGGTAGCTGAGTGGACAGCGCACGGGACTCCAAATCATGTGACCCTGGTTCGATTCCCGGCGCAGGCAGTAACAAATGGGGCAGAGTTTCTTTCATCCTGATGCCCCTGTAAATCTCACCCTCGCAAACACAACTAGGTGAGTGCACAGTGATGAGGGACAACCCGAGCAAGCAGCCACTCGTGAGGGACACGCAGTGCTTGTGAGAAAACACCCGCTTGTTACTCGACCACACACGCATGCATTTGTCTCGGCCCGTCTCCTTGGAGGAACTGCAGTCTTGAGGCAATTGGCGAGGGTTGTTAAGCTGTTCCCCTCTCTCATGTACTTGTATAAATCAAACTAACTAGAAGCCGAATCAGCGAGGCGTTTCGTCAAAAGATCATCCCACATTATAAAGAGGGAAGTGTAACGGAGGAAGGAGGGGGGAGGGAGTGTAATTGTGAACGTGCACTGCAGAGTAAGAAATATATCTGAGGATATATGTATAAGCGACGCCCCCCGGGTCTCCAGCTTGCTAACAATACATCACCTGTTCAACCACCCCTCCGACGGGGCCTGCCTAGAGTACCCGGTAGAAAATGGTACGTGGGTGACCCGCTCCTAGGACTCTGAGTTGCGTGGCTCGACGCCATTCCCGGAAGCTCAGTCATGCTTTAAGCAAATTTGGCCGCGTCATTATTACAATTGTCATTAGCGCATTACACGCCTACTCCCGGCCCACCCTAATTATTTCTACTACGAGGTATTGACTTCCAAATTGGAATACTTGATTGGGGTGATTTGTCATTGACTCAAAAGCAGTTGCATAACCCCCACTTCACAGGATGGCCATACGCTCATGTTCCTCTCTCGAACTCTTGGAGTTTCCTGTTTTGTCTTGCTTTTTTTGGATTTTCTTGTTTATGTTTGTTTTAGAATTCAATTACGGCGTGTTTTAGATGAGTTAGTTTGTGAGGTAATGATGAGGAGAAAGCAGTATGTCAGTATAACACTTAGGGGTGGAGTATTAGGACAATGAGTTGGGATATAAGGATGGTGCCCAACCACCTCGACCATCCGAAATCTAACGCCGATCTTGCAAGGAAACGAGGCCTTCCCTCTATCGAGCAGTCCAAGTGGATGGGTGGCAGCTTTACAGCCATGTGCAGGGATTGGGTGCTATGCTAAGATTTCTGCCAGTACTGTAATTACACATTTCTTGAACATTCGTAGAAGAATTATCTCTTATCAGTGAACTTAGAACCTAGTTCCTTGTGAAAACTCGTATATTGGCATATTTGCCCAAGGCGACAAGATTATATATGTGTGCGTATGTGTTGCTATCGAGAGATATATATATATATATATATATATATATATATATATATATATATATATATATATATATATATATATATATATATATATATGTATATATATATATATATATATATATATATATATATATGTATATATATATATATATATATATATATATATATATATATATATATATATATATATATATATATATATATATGCGAAAAAGCCTGAATGGTCCACAGGCATATATGCAACTGAAAACTCACACCCCAGAAGTGACTCGAACCCATACTGCCAGTAGCACTCTGCAACTGGTGTACAGGACCCCTTAACCACTCGACCATCACGACCGGACAAATTAGGAGGAATTAGCCTCGGCTACCATCATCTTTTGTCCGGTCGTGATGGTCGAATGGTTAAAGGGTCCTGTACACCAGTTGCAGAGTGCTCCTGGCAGTATGGGTTCGAGTCACTTCTGGGGTGTGAGTTTTCAGTTACATATATGCCTGGGGATCATTCAGGCTTGTTCGCATTTGTGTTCCTCACGTGTGCCCCAAAGAATGAGGTGATTTGATAAAATACCATGTCCAAGATTACCATCAGAGTGCCGGCGGGATGATGGGGAATTAGCCTCGGCTACCATCATCTTTTGTCCGGTCGTGATGGTCGAATGGTTAAAGGGTCCTGTACACCAGTTGCAGAGTGCTACTGGCAGTATGGGTTCGAGTCACTTCTGGGGGTGTGTTTTTTCAGTTATATATATATATATATATATATATATATATATATATATATATATATATATATATATATATATATATATATAATATATATATATATATATATATAATATATATATATATATATATATAATATATATATATATATATATATATAATATATATATATATATATATATATATATATATATATATATATATATATATATATATATATATAACTGAATATATAGTCTTTGGTATGAATGTTTGTAAACATTTACGCCACCCCCTTGGTTTAACTCCAGTATATAAATATACATATAAATATATATATAACATAATTTTTTCTTAAAAAAATATATATTTATGCATTACAAAAAGTGTTCATAATATGGCTATTACACATATTAAGTGCATATAAAAACGCCTTGTTCTTGAGGTTTGGGATTTAAGGGGGGGATTTACTTTGGTTTAGACAGGTTTACTGCTGTTGTGACTGGTCAAACAGGAACAAGTGTTTGGAGGTAACAAGCCCAGGATGGTGCTTTTGTTTACAGTTCCTCGACCTCTTCATTTTTCCTCCTATCTCTTCACTTTTTTTCTCGTCCATTTATTCTTGTTTATCACATTATACTGTCATGTTTTTTTCCTGTTCCTGTTTCCTTTTCTCTGTTAATTCGTCATTTTGTCCGTTCGTCCGTCCATTCGGACTAAATAATTGTTCAATTGTATATCGTCACTATTTTGGAGCTCATGAAAAAAAAAATTCTCAACCGTGATATTGTACGATCAAAACACACATATTACTCCACGACACACTCATAACTCCTCCACGACACACTCATAACCCCCTCCACGACACACTCATAACCCCCTCCACGACACACTCATAACCCCCTCCACGACACACTCATAACCCCTCCACGACACACTCATAACCCCTCCACGACACACTCATAACCCCCTCCACGACACACTCATAACCCCCTCCACGACACACTCATAACCCCCTCCACGACACACTCATAACCCCTCCACGACACACTCATAACCCCTCCACGACACACTCATAACCCCTCCACGACACACTCATAACCCCTCCACGACACACTCATAACCCCTCCACGACACTCCCATCCCCAGGTGTTGAATATTGTTGGGGGGGAGGGGAGAGGAACTGGATTAGCTTCTGGTCATTGCTCATTAATGACAGTTTGTCACCTTGTTTGTCAATGTTTCACGCTTAGTTCCCAGGGGATAGGGTGACACTTCCTGTGTGGCAGTGTGGTCAAGCGAGGCTAGAGTGCGTGTGTCACTCTTCAGTGACAGTGGGGGATTAACGGCATTTGACCCACTAACGAGTTTGAATGCCAGGTGAATGCCTAAAGAGCCAGGTGGATGTTTAGTATAGGAGGGCTGGGGCCTGGGGCCAGATTCACGAAGCAGTTACGCAAGCACCTACGAGCCTGTACACCTTTTCTCAATCTTTGGCGGCTTTGTTTGCAATGATTAAACAGTTAATGAGCTCTGAAGCACCAGGAGGCTGTTTATAACAATAACAACAGTTGATTGGGAAGTTTTCATGCTTGTAAACTGTTTAATAAATGTAACCGAAGCCGTCAAAGATTGAGGAAAGATGTACACGTCCGTAAGTGCTTGCGTAACTGCTTCGTGAATCTGGCCCCTGGACTGTGGACGCCACTCCCTCCAACTCCTCAACTCGTCCTCGACTCTAAGTCCATTCCATCCAGCGGTCGACCCAACAGACGCATTCATAAATTTTTACATGCTGTTCATTCAAAACAAGAATTTTCTCAAATATAAATTAAAATTTAAATAATAAATTAATATATTGTGCATATATAGGCATAGGTTAGGTGTTAGGTTCTGTTGGCGATAATTTGTATTTGTAGTACGTGGGGTGAAGCATTTACAGTGTTGTGGTTCGAACAGAATTAGTGAAGCACTTCATTCAGAAGTATTCGAACGAAATCAGTTGTGAGTCGTGTGTAAACCGTTTTTCATTCATAAACAGGGGGGGGGGTTGGGGTTTGGCGGGTGCATGGAATCACTTTTGGGTCTTTGTTTGCAGGACGGGCTGTTGTTTATGAGGACTGGCTGAACTCCTACACGCACGCGCGCACACAAGCGTTCGAACGCGGTATAGATGAGAAGACCGGAACACGTTATTTTTTCTATTTGTAACCCAAAAAAGTCGTGCCAATTGAAATTGAAATAAGTTTATTGAGGTTATTATTTGTACACACTAAGGGATGAGGTAGCTCATGCTATTCTCACACCGTGTTCGTTATATATATATATATATATATATATATATATATATATATATATATATATATATATATATATATATATATATATGTATATAAATATTGTAATACACACACACACACACACACTCGTCACAAACAATCAACATGTTACAGAACATTCTGAGTGATAATCATACACATTTCTTCCTTAACAACTGTAGTATGTTACCAGACGTACACACAAACACTTTTATGACTAGGTACACAGACAATCTGCAATAGACATTCAGACAATTCAACAAAAGATTATAATTTTGGTGCAAAATTCTTACATCTCTCCAGAATATCATCAATCATTCCGTTGTGACACATCCAGGCTATTTGTTCAGGAACAGTCTTTACCTCAGTGTTTCTATATACATTCATCAACGGGCAATCGTGAACATAATGGGTAAGGGTGTGAGAGTCGTGTTAATGGTTTAATGTTTATGATGTCTATTCGTATGTACAGAAGGTGACTATATTGTTGTTGTTATAGATTCAGCTACTCGGAACAAGTTCCAAGTAGCACGGGTTATGGTGAGCCCGTTACTTATCTGGCACATGAGCGGGGCAAGTAGCACGGGCTATGGTGAGCTCGTAGTGGACTTGAGGTGACTATAGGGTCTGGTTCGCTGGAAGGTCCACCACGCGGCTGGAGTCTGGCGGCTGAGTGAACAGCGCTCGGGATTCATAGTCCTAAGGTTCCCGTTTCGATCCCTGGTAGAGGCGGAAACAAATGGACAGAGTTTCTTTCACCCTGATGCACCTGTTCACCTAGCAGTAAATAGGTACCTGGGAGTTAGACAGGTGCTACGGGCTGCTTCCCGGGGGTGTGTAACAAAAAAGGAGGCTTAGTCGAGGACCGGGCCGCGGGGACGTTAAGCCCCGAAATCATCTCAAGATAACTCGTATAAAGCAGAGATTTTTGCGCACAACTATTTTTTTCCTGGAGAATATTTTCGTGGAATCAAAAAATAACGTCAAAAGAAAATGTTGAAAAAAAAAAATATATGAAGAATGTCATCCTGTGTGAAGTTGGAGGAGAGACACTTGCCTCATTAAAATTTACTTTATTAATGGTTATTTTATAAGGAGTGTCCTTTGGGGCGGGGGCTGTCATCGACCCCCCCCCCTTTCCCCCCCCACCCCCCCTCCCCCCCCCCCTCCCCCCCCTCCCCCCCTCCCCCCTCCCCCCCTCCCCCCCTCCCCACCCCTCCCCCCTCCCCCACCCCCTCCCCCCCCCTCCCCTATGTCCTACTTTAACTGACCAGGAGTTGGTAAATGCTGGGCTGCGGAGCTAATGCTCGACCCAACAAGCATGCCTCGATGAAGGGCACGATACGTGTACACGGTACGGTCTAATGACCTGGTAATTACCAGCTAGCTGACACTTGTATTTGTCGTGTAATGTGAAGGACAGTTAACACGACCCAACATATCAAGCAATAACTCATACCCTTGTGCTAAACAGAATCCCTTCAGTAATTCTGTGGGGGGATATGAGCGTCAAGAAAATCATCTTCATTGTGTCCTATCTCTGTGGTCCTGCTACTGGTCACTCATGCTCGATCAGTGCAGTGATATAATATATATGAGTATATATATATATTAATGAGTATATAACATAAATCCAGGAGTAGCGGGTTAAGACTGCTTGTAAGACTGTATTGATCTTCCTCGTCTTAATTAACCCGGTTAACGTGCATGGAGTTACAGGCCCTGTAGCGCTGTGGAAGTTAACAGTGATATTGTTCACTGAATCTTTATTGTCGTACATTAGCAGGAGTGTTTACTGAAGCGGGGGCGTGTGGGCTGGTCACAGACACAGGCCAAAACGAATGTGTCGGCAGTAGTGCATGGAGTGGGCCACAGCAACACAGTGTGAGTCACAGAGTGGGCCACAGCAACACAGTGTGATCCACAGCAACACAGTGTGATCCACAGAGCGGGCCACAGCAACACAGTGTGAGTCACAGAGTGGGCCACAGCAACACAGTGTGGGCCACAGCAACACAGTGTGATCCACAGAGCGGGCCACAGCAACACAGTGTGATCCACAGAGTGGGCCACAGCAACACAGTGTGATCCACAGAGTGGGCCACAGCAACACAGTGTGATCCACAGAGTGGGCCACAGCAACACAGTGTGAGCCACAGAGCGGGCCACAGCAACACAGTGTGAGCCACAGAGTGCGCCACAGCAACACAGTGTGAGCCACAGAGTGCGCCACAGCAACACAGTGTGAGCCACAGAGTGCGCCACAGCCACACAGTGTGATCCACAGAGTAGGGCCACAGCACCATAGTGTGATCCACAGAGTGGGCCACAGCACCATAGTGTGATCCACAGAGCGGGCCACAGCAACATAGTGTGATCCACAGAGCGGGCCACAGCAACACAGTGTGATCCACAGAGTAGGCCACAGCAACACAGTGTGATCCACAGAGTGCGCCACAGCAACACACGAGCCTCGTTAGCATAATTGCCGGTGGTCGGAGTTAAGAGGGTGCGGGTTGAAAGCATGCCGCCAGATGTCAACTTTCTCTTACATTAATATCTAACCTGTTTACGCAACCTTTTCCGTTTCCGTTTAACTTTCCGTTTCCAACCGGGCCACTAGCACCCAGTGGTGGTTCCTTTGCTTACGTCATAACCCGAGTTATCTTTAACACATTAACTCATAGTATACGCTAGTTAATATCTTTATCACGGTGTAAACACGTCTGTGTTTGCCCTAGTGCCCGAGCCCATCCGCCCCGGATCTAAATGCTCCACCAGCGACCTAAGGACTTCTAAAGACTCTAAGACTCTAAGACTTCTCTAAACCGTCCCCATAGCTTGGCCCTCTCGTCAAATTTCCCCTGAAAATATAAAACTCGAATTAAGTTGATTAAGGCTGCAGACTTGGCCAGACTTAATTAAGTTTTACCCCTAGAGAGACATGGAACAGCTAATAAGACGCGGCATTCTGAAACCCAACTTAGTGTGAGAGATAATTAATTTCCTCGCTTGATGCGGAAATACAACTTTCTTGGAGTTTAGTTGGGAGAGGCGTAGGGTGTAAGGGAGAGGAGGGGGAGGAGGGGGAGCAAAGGGTTGGGGAGGAAAGGGACCAAAGGGTCGGGGAAAAGGGGAAGGGGGGGGGGGAAGGAGGCAAGAGCTGTCAAGATAGTCTTGGAGGAAATGTCTTCCTGACTTGCCACTCAGAGAAACCTTGGTAAATATGCTTATTTGGGGAATTTCATATAGATATGTGAACAAACAAGTGACAACAAAAGATGACTTGTATTTGGAAACATATTATTAGCTAATTTGGAGCCTGGAACATGTTTTAACTCTCTCTCTCTCTCTCTCTCTCTCTCTCTCTCTCTCTCTCTCTCTCTCTCTCTCTCTCTCTCTCTCTCTCTCTCTCTCTCTCTCTCTCTCTCCCTCTCTCTCTCCCACCCTTAATACTTTATTGAAGATTTAATCAGTAAATAAGACTGTTACTATAAACATAATTACGTATTATCACATACAAAACAGGAAAAAGGGATTGACTAAACGTCCGTATTAATTTGACAGTTTAATAAATCTTTTCGTATATAAATAAGTCTTGCTGTCAATACCATTGTGAGGGTAGTGGCATAAGACGTGTGATGACCCAGGAGACACATCAAGGAACAGTCGTACGAGAGAGAGAGAGAGGGAGTGAGACAATAGAGACAGGAGAGAGCAGAGGAAGCAGAGTACACTGCATGATGGGTAGGAGAACATGGCTCCCGACCCACAATCTCCCAACTTCATCAACCACACAAAAACTTGAGATAATTACCGTGATAGCCAGAGACGACGAGAGAGAAAGAGAGAGAGAGAGAGAGAGAGAGAGAGAGAGAGAGAGAGAGAGAGAGAGAGAGAGAGAGAGAGAGAGAGAGAGAGAGAGAGAGAGAGAGGCAGAGGCAGAGGCATAGAAAATTCATATATTTTTTCTTCGTGTCTTTGTCAACGCAGTGATCTTATTTAATTTTCAACAATGAATTATTATGGAAAAACATATATACAACAAATAACATTGCTACAAAAACGTAAACAATCAAATTTGTAGACAAAAATTAATGTTGTGGTTGTTTGTGTCGTATAGTAGCCCTGAGATCGTTAAACACAACCACAACCATTGCTAACAAGTTTTAAGCCCAACCTAATTATAATATTCAATCACTGTGTGTATTTTAAATGGCAGTCAATAAGTATAAATCATTTATGGCCAGCCGGTCACTTGCGTTAGTCAAGTGGTTAAATCTGTGTCAGTTTAAGAAAAAACAATGAATAAAAGGCTAATAATAATAATGAAGTTCGTGATCTGGTGTATAAAACAGCTCTAATCTAAATGAGAATTTCCTTGATAATTTAATTTACATAAAAACAATATAAATTACAGAATTGGCCCTACGATACCTGTCTACTTTGACCCCTTATAAGGAGAGTCTAAAAGTGTACTTAATCATACTCGGACGTTGTTAATACATTGTGTATTCATGGATAAGTACGAACCAATCAGAGAAGCGCATCACAATTCCATCTTCGATTAATGACCCTTTTACATGGAAGGCGCCGAGTTTAGCCAGGCGTATCATCTGTAGCAATGTTTGCTTTGTTTATCTGGCTCACCGACTCCTCCTCACCGACCATTAACACCAGCCCATCATGCACGGAACATCGAGCTTTAACGTCGGGCATCGCAAGGACTTTTTGCGTTACCATTATTTGGTATTTGAAGAGCTCCAGAGGAGGTCGGATCGCTTTAAAGGGGTTGAGGAGATTGAGAAATGAATATTGAGATGTTTGGTGTGTGACCGAAGGGTTAAATACTACCGTGGGGTGTAGCACCCACGACCCTCTCTGCTCCTGCATGCTAATTCACTCCCACAGGAATTGCAGGGGCGTCGTCTGCAGGGAGAGTGAGAAATAGTCTGTCTTCTGAAGGTCGGAACAGATGTTTATATTCTGTCAAGGAAGAACAGCTGGGTGGTGATGTTTATTGTTGTGGGGGAACTGTCTCTCTCTCTCTCTCTCTCTCTCTCTCTCTCTCTCTCTCTCTCTCTCTCTCTCTCTCTCTCTCTCTCTCTCTCTCTCTCTCTCTCTCTCTCTCTCTTCCCCACCATCCCACTTCACCCATTTCTAACTCTTTCCACCCCCCACCCACCCACCCTTCCCCTACTTCCACCCACTCATGGGTACTGACCATGAGTGGGCCACGCCCTCCGCCCTCTGTCTCAGACCACGCCCACCTCTCCGACCCACCCATTGTTCGCCGCGTCCCTACCCTAATTCCCACCCATTAATCAAGCGCTGGGTTTCAATATTCCAATCTTCAGATGTCCGGGAGAGGGCTGATCGATTTCCTATTGACGATCGTTTGTTACCTTAAACCTTCGGTCTGTCTTTGCCTTAAAGTGTAGCGAAGGTTGCTATTTTTGTTAGTGAGTTTTGAATAAGGAAAAATAGATGGTTAAAAATGCGCATTTGTTCCTGGATTTGATTTGATTTAAGTAAGAGTTTGGAATGAGTTACATTCCTCGTTTGGATATCGTAATGTCACACGTAAAAAAAAAAAGAAGTAATTCTGAGGTACAGGCAAAATGATGACCTCTTGTCACCTCAATTAAGGACGTGAAGCTTGAGGTACCACCATCTCCGGGCTAATTTGAACTCTAAGAGAAGATGTATAAGGGATCAAATTCCCCTCATATTTCACGTTCCTCACCTTGCATTAAAGTCAAAGAAGGAATATACAACTTCGAGCAAATTTGAGCCATATAGACCTTGAGTTTAGATTCATATTAGCTCCTTCGGTTGCGCTTCCTGACCTGTATTTAAGTCAGGCTTGGTCCTATCGGTGTTAAATCTCTAATTGCGAGTGTAAATTACAGAAGGGGGCTTAAAATGCGCTTTCTTTTTCCCTGGCCAATTGAACCGCCCTGGCCTTCTGGACTAGGTCATCCATCCTTCTCGCTCAACAAGGATCCTTTGATCAAATATATATTTTTCAGATATTTTGTGACAAACGTCTCTCTTTCAGAGCAATATATTCATTTGTTAAATGCATGTTATTATTATTATAGTTTTTCTGCGTTGACATGTAAGGCCGTAGCTAAAATTTTTTGATAGTTGGAGGAGGGTTCTATGCCATTTTGTGTTATATTTAATTAAGTCCGAGTAATTGATTGTAATGTGATGTGTGCGTGTTTGAAACTTTGAGTTTTATGCCGTTTCAAGAGTTAATTATAAAATGAGAAAAATGAGTTTATTGCTTATTTACTTGAGGTAATAATGAAACTTTTAGTCACTGCCTGTTGTAAACTTTCGAACACTGTCTCCACTGTTACTGTGTCCGGGTCCGTTACTATGTCACTCGGTCTCACTGTTACCGTGTCACCTGGTTGTACAGGTACTGTGTCTCTGGTCATACAGGTACTATGTCACCTGGTCATACAGGTACTGTGTCTCTGGTCATACAGGTACTATGTCACCTGGTCATACAGGTACTGTGTCACTGGTCATACAGGTACTGTGTCACTGGTCATACAGGTACTGTGTCACTGGTCATACAGGTACTGTGTCACTGGTCATACAGGTACTGTGTCACCTGGTCATACAGGTACTGTGTCACCTGGTCATACAGGTACTGTGTCACTGGTCATACAGGTACTATGTCACCTGGTCATACAGGTACTGTGTCACTGGTCATACAGGTACTATGTCACCTGGTCATACAGGTACTGTGTCACTGGTCATACAGGTACTATGTCACCTGGTCATACAGGTACTGTGTCACTGGTCATACAGGTACTATGTCACCTGGTCATACAGGTACTGTGTCACTGGTCATACAGGTACTATGTCACCTGGTCATACAGGTACTGTGTCACTGGTCATACAGGTACTATGTCACCTGGTCATACAGGTACTGTGTCACTGGTCATACAGGTACTATGCCACCTGGTCATACAGGTACTGTGTCACTGGTCATACAGGTACTGTGTCACTGGTCATACAGGTACTGTGTCACTGGTCATACAGGTACTATGTCACCTGGTCATACAGGTACTGTGTCACTGGTCATACAGGTACTATGCCACCTGGTCATACAGGTACTATGCCGCCTAGTAATAAACTTCAATTAGATCCATTAGATTCGCACACCTGTACCTGGGGGTACTAATTAGGCTCCATTTTCTCTCTACGCCTTCATTTAAATTCGTTTTTGTCTGTAAGTGATGTCTTAATGAGCTGTTATTGGTTCGTGTAATTTGCGTGTTTGTGTATCGAAGCCCCTTAATTCTCGCGGAGTAAGGCTGAGGGCCCCTCAGTAACTACCCGGCCCTTAGTAACTAGCCGGACCCCTTAAGAAAGGGCGGGTAGTAAGAGGGAGAAGGGAATAACCCACAAACACTATAATAGCAGTGATTATGGGAAGTCCTGTTTACACCTGCTGGCGGCAGTGTTTGTGCTAGGTCCTATATTTCTCTCTCTTGTTGACGATTGTGTTCGTGGAAGGTCCTGTTTACTGTTTCTGTTTGCAATAGTGTTACCTGGAGTGGATCCTGGTAGTTCTTCTACCCCCTTCTTCTATAGGAGGTCTGGTCGACGACCGGGCCGCGGGGACGCTAAGCCCCGGAAGCACCTCAAGGTAACCACCCCCTCCAAGCCCGGCCTGAGAGCCAGGCTTGTATTGTGATTACTTGATCAAGGAGGCTGTTGGTTGCAGCGGCCCGCAGGCCACACATTTCCCCACTACAACCTGGTGGATCCGGCACTTTCTGCGGCAACTTCAAATTGTTTTTACGGTCACTTTTGTTCCGGGGGAATAATTCTTATATTTTTGCACAACTCTCTTGCTAAACCGATATCTTTAGGCCTATACTATCTATGTCTAATTGAAACAGTAAATGTAAATTAAATCCATTAATGCGAATGCTGTCTTTAAATCCATATTCAAACCTATTTTCATATACTCTTTAATTATCCTTCGGGGAGTTAATTTTCCATAAATTGTGTTATACAGCCATCGGTGTATATTGGTTATCCCACACAGAACATTGGACCCCATTGGTTATCCCACCCCAGAACAGTGGACCCCATTGGTTATCCCACTCCAGAACAGTGGACCCCAGTGGTTATCCCACTCCAGAACAGTGGACCCCAGTGGTTATCCCACTCCAGAACAGTGGACCCCAGTGGTTATCCCACCCCAGAACAGTGGACCCCATTGGTTATCCCACCCCAGAACAGTGGACCCCATTGGTTATCCCACTCCAGAACAGTGGACCCCATTGGTTATCCCACCCCAGAACAGTGGACCCCATTGGTTATCCCACTCCAGAACAGTGGACCCCAGTGGTTATCCCACACAGAACAGTGGACCCCCATTGGTTATCCCACACAGAACAGTGGACCCCATTGGTTATCCCACCCCAGAACAGTGGACCCCATTGGTTATCCCACCCCAGAACAGTGGACCCCAGTGGTTATCCCACAGAACAGTGGACCCCATTGGTTATCCCACCCCAGAACAGTGGACCCCATTGGTTATCCCACCCCAGAACAGTGGACCCTTTGGTTATCCCACCCAGAACAGTGGACCCCATTGGTTATCCCACACAGAACAGTGGACCCCATTGGTTATCCCACCCCAGAACAGTGGACCCTTTTACAAGGACCTATCCTCTCACCTAGTACAGGGGTGAGTAAAAAAAATTGTATCCGATTCTGTTGACATCCGCGAGAATTATTTTATTTACATAAGCTAAACTCAGACCCTGTGAGGTAAGCTAAGTATGAGAGGGAAAGCTGTAAGCTAGTATGACTACATAGCACTTGGTAGGTATATGAGAACAGTCTAAGATCTGATGAGGCCCACCCCTGCAGAGACTTTGCTCAACTCCTTGGATCATCGGGGATCGAACTCCGACCTGCGAGAACCGAAGCCGTTGCTGTACCGACCAGTGGATGGGTCCGAACTTGTAGATGGAGAGAGATCACAGAGTACAAACAATATACCTTCTTGGACCTAGCATTATATGCCATATTTTATTCGTCCAATGGTGATTTGTAAATATTTTTATGCGTGTTGGCAGATAAATCGTCTTTCGTAACCTTGCGCACATTTTGAGGGTCCCGGTAGTACAGTCGGCTTCGTTCTCAACTCACAATCGGGAATTTCGGATTCGAATCCCGGGCGGGACAGCCAGGATTCGAATCCGAAGGTTCTACCAGCCTCGCTAACTAGGCCAAGGTTCAACTAGCCTCGCCAACTAGGCCAAGGTTCAACTTGCCTTTCCAACTATGCCAAGGTTCTACTAGCCTTTCCAACTAGGCCAAGGTTCAACTAGCCTCGCCAACTAGGCCAAGGTTCAACTTGCCTTTCCAACTATGCCAAGGTTCTACAAGCCTTTCCAACTAGGCCAAGGTTCAACTAGCCTCGCCAACTAGGCCAAGGTTCTACTTGCCTTTCCAACTATGCCAAGGTTCTACTAGCCTTTCCAACTAGGCCAAGGTTCAACTAGCCTCGCCAACTAGGCCAAGGTTCAACTTGCCTTTCCAACTATGCCAAGGTTCTACTAGCCTTTCCAACTAGGCCAAGGTTCAACTAGCCTCGCCAACTAGGCCAAGGTTCTACTTGCCTTTCCAACTATGCCAAGGTTCTACTAGCCTCGCCAACTAGACCAAGGCTCTATCAGCCTCGCCACGACCTCGCCACCTTCCACAGAGATGCCAGCCCGCCTCCTCCACCCCAAAACATTAGCATAGCACCGTTTATAGGCGCGAGCATTATTATCTGGGGAATCAGACCAGCGCCTTCGGTAATTATCGCTGATGCAAATGGTCCGTCGTGACCTGAGGACGAAGCTGCTGGTGGTAGTAGTGGTGGTGGTTGTGGTGGTAATGGTGGTTGGGTTGAACGGCTGTGGTGGTTGTGATAGTGGTTATGGTAGTAGTACGTTTGGGGGTTGTAGTGTTGTTTGGAGTCTGGCAGAATATATTGGTCACTTCAGAATTGTGGTGGTGGTAGTGGTAGTGGTTGTGATAGTGGTTGCCGTGGGTGGTGATCATGATATCAGCCGTTGGCAGTAGTACGGTACGTATGATGATGATGATAGCGTAGCAGACAAGAGTAAGTCAAATAGTAATAGCCGAAGGGTGGTAGCTAAGGTAACTATCAACCTTTGCTACAGTAACCAGCTCCGAGACTGAAGGTTACCTTACAAGACATCTTGTACACAAGCCGCTACGGGAAGCCTCCGTAGAGTATACTTGGGAAGGCCTAATGGTGAAACTCAACCTAACTAAGATAGGCCAAATGATAACAATGCACTCAAGAGTAGATCTAATTGCAAAAGCAACACGGGAAGTTCTAATAATAATAATACACGAACAACGAAAATATATCAGCGGCAGTAATGATAATAAACAATTTGCAGTTTACGATGTGATTACCTAAACATATAAAGTGACATTTAATGTCAGACGAAGCACTCGCATTGCAGGAGCGGATATAACATAATTATCTTCAATCTGGTTTTAAATTGCCATTGAATTAACTTTTTAATAAAATCATGCATACCAAATTGTTTCATGACGTCTGATTCAATGTCTGCATTTAATATATAATCTTCAGTTACATGAATTATCTTTTAAAACTTCTTAGAATTTGCTGGGCATTTTATTCCTTTATTAAAAACACTTTCTAAATGACCTCTGGAAAGCATCCGGTTGAATTTTTGTCATTTTCTTAATGTAGTAAAGTAATGCGGAGAAACGCAGGTGAGAAAGCTAATTAGTATTAGTGATGGAATGCTCACCTGTCTTCACTAGGTAATTAGTAACAGTGTTGTTGATTAGGCACATGCCTGTTCTACTTTCTCACTGCTGAGTGGAATTGCTGCTGCTAATTTCATTGCATATATATATATATACATGAGAATATTCGTGCATGTATGCTTGTATTCAAATTTCATTCATACACTCATTCATACGTGTATTTAGCACTCCTCCATATTGGCGCTCTCAGTCATACATCACATCATGAATTCATCCTATCCATACACCACATCGTAATTCATTCCATACACCATATCATTAAATCATTCTATCCATACATCGCATCATTAATTCATACTGACGCTCTCAGCCATACACCATCTCGCTTCGCCATAATGACTTGGGCATACACTACCTCTCTCTCTCTCTCTCTCTCTCTCTCTCTCTCTCTCTCTCTCTCTCTCTCTCTCTCTCTCTCTCTCTCTCTCTCTCTCTCTCTCTCTCTCTCTCTCTCTCTTGGGATGCAGCAGTTCCTCTCCTCTCCTTTATTTACTTCTTCTTTCCTCACTCTAATATCTTTTCCACGTCTTCCTCCTTTTCCTGTCTCCCTTTTCCTTCATTCTTGGCATCACCATCACTCTTCGCCTTCCCTTTCTCCCGTCTCGTCTTCCCTTCTAATATCTTCCACTTCCTTAGGCTATATGACCACCCTCGCTTCCCCTTCCTTCCTCCCCATCTCCCCCATCCCTCCTGCCCCATCATGGTAGCCCCCATGACACTCCTCCCTTGGGTTACTTCCTCTTTCTACTCGCAGAGAAACCTAATGGATTGCATGGTAATTGTTTCTACATTTCCTGCTTTATATAAGTCTGTGAGAGACGGGGGGAATATTGATGAAAAAATAGGATGGTGGAGCGGAGAGGAGGATGATAAGGAGACGAAACATTGGGGGAGAAGGAAGCGGAGGTAAAGGAGAATGAAAGATATGGTAAAAGGATAAGGAAGGATAATATATTGAGATGAGTTTAGGGAGGTGAATATGGGAAAGAATGTCTAGTGGCATACCTTTCAACTTTCTCCAACTTCGTCTTATCTTTGAGTAGGTATGTTATCAAGATCCTCAGATTAGGCAAAATTGTGATTAATTTTGTCAGTAAAGATGTTAATAATAATAATGAGTTGGTATAGGCCTTGCCATCCCTGAACCCATGCTGGTAATGTGGTACAAAGTTCTTTCTATCCAGATGTTTTATTTGTTTTATTTTTCGCAATCTTCTCCAATTCCTTGTTAGGTATGTAAGTTAAGCATCCCGTTCTTGCACTTGCTTACGGTCAATATTGGCTTATTTAATAAGTGCATATGTGACATACTAATTGATTGTGAATATTTTAGTTTACCTTGAAAAACTTCATAGAAAACACCGACCTCACCTAACCTTCTTAGTATGTTAAGATAAGCATCTTATTGCTTCTTAATTACAATTATTATTTAACCTATACCGTTGATAGGTTAAGTAATAATTGTAAATAAGAAAGTTAAGTACACTGGCCTCCAGTTCAGTGCCTTCTGTCTATCTTCCTTCTAGCATGTTATGACTATGTTCGCCGCACGTCGATTAGCCATCTTCAAAAATGTTGGCAGTTCTCATGTTAACAGTTGCTTGTTAGACATCATTGAGAGCGGCAGGCACAGTGCTTCTGCTCTCTCTTTTAGTATCCATAGTGAGGTACCGTCTGGGTTTACAGCCTTTGCCACATCCAATTCAACCACTGCTGTCTTACCTCCTGACTGGTAACATTCATACTCATTCAGTGATGCCTGGGTAAGATATTCCCTCTCTTAGTTTAGAAACTTCACCTTGCTCTATTGTGAACACCTCCTGGAATCTCTTACCGAGTTCCACACACACTTGTCATTTGTAGTGAAGCTGTCTCTGCCCCTATCCTCAGTTTCTTACCTGTTCCTTCATTTTTGTTTTCCGTCTGATGTGGCTGTGAAGCAGTTTGAGTTGGGTCTTTGCTTTATTTGCTATGTCATTTCCGTGCTGTCTTTCTGCCTCCCTCCTCACCCTGAGGTACTAATTACTGGCCCTATGGTATCTTTCTCTGATCTCTGGTGTCCTATTATTTCTGTAGCTTTTCCATGCCCTTGTACTTAGTTACTTTGCCACCTTACATCCCTGATTAAACCATGGGTTCCTCATTTGCATTTTTTTCTTTTGGACTGTGTGTGTGTGTGTGTGTTGTGTGTGTGTGTGTGTGTACTTACCTAGTTGCCTAGTTGTACTTACCTAGTTGTGCTTGCCGGGGTTGAGCTCTGGCTCTTTGGTCCCGCCTCAACTGTCAATCAACTGGTGTACAGGTTCCTGAGCCTATTGGGCTCTTATCATATTTACACTTGAAACTGTGTATGGACTCTGCTTCCATATGTGTGTGTGCGTGTGTGTGTGTGTGTGTGTGTGTGTGTGTGTGTGTGTGTGTGTGTGTGTGTGTGTGTGTGTGTGTGTGTGTGTGTGTGTGTGTGTGTGTGTGTGTGATAATTTAGTGACAATCTGATCCAGATGACTAAGAGGACCTGTATGTAAATTACCATCGACTCACTTCAAAAAGAAACCGCACAGTCTTGTGGTAATCATTTTGCCAGTCACTGTAGCAATTACCAGTTAAGCAGCAAACTATCTCGTAGCTTCAAATTATCTCGGACAAAATAGTCACAGAAATATATAACAGGAGCACCCATAACAATAACAATATAAACAATGGAGTCCTGCTCCTTGTCTAATGGCTTTACCAATCATTAAGCAAGTTCCTTAATTACTGTCACTCATTGTAACAGTCAAAGTAGAGTCTCACCAAACCATCGTAGTCGACTTACTGGGGCACGTTTGACAACGGTCACCAGGAACTCTGTGGGTTCCTGGTCACTTGGAAATTCCTGGAGGGACGGATGGGCCTGAATATTCAAAGGCTCCTGATTTTATGCATTTCTTAGCCAGTAGGCTGCCAGAACCGGTTCTCCCATTAAACCTTCGGGCCTCTTGGGGGGGGGGGTGAGGCTTCCCATTATGGTAATTTTCAAGTTTGTCTCCTCGGAAAATGTCAGTAATAGCATATAGATGATAATTCATTGAGGACATTTGGACTTAGGTAATGTAATGATTATCGCTTAATACAGCCATCATATCCAAGGCTTTTTTAAGAATAATGTGTCACCTAAATTCCCCATGGAACGTAGAGGGGTCGCGCTCATTGTGGCCGGGAGAGAGAGAGATAAAGCGACGGTAGGGAGATAAAGAGCTAAGGGTGCTGGCTGTGAGAGTTAATGAGCAGACCCCAAATCCTTTACACAACCACAAATATGCATGAAGTTCCCCGAGGTTTGTTAGGGGCCAGACGAGGGACTGGCGGTGACTCCGGCAGGTCGGCTGGTGCTGGGAGCCTCTGAGGAGGTGGTCGTCTACACCATACTTTTTTATGAGGAATTGGCAGGAGTTTTATCATCCCCGTGTGGGGCCAGGGATGAGTATCTCTGTTATTATTTGGGTTAGAGATATTTATTATTGCTCTTACTGGACGCAGTCTTTATGGTTATACTTGATTATTTATATTGAGCGTTATGCTGTGAGTGATTACATATATATATATATATATATATATATATATATATATATATATATATATATATATATATATATATATATTATTAAATATGACCGAAAAAGTAAGATTAATAATTCTAACACGAATTTTCTCAATCTTTCGTACATTATGCTTCACTTATTACTTCACTTCACTTCATTAGCCAGATACCCACACCCACGTACAGATTGGCGAAGCGACTCAACGGCCTGCTGACTCCTTATGTTCCTTGCGCCTTCAGCCTGAAGTCTCCAAAGGAATTTGTGGACTTACTGCGGGGCGCACGGGCCACAGGGATAAGAGCCTCGTTGGACGTAGAATCGCTGTTTACCAACGTACCTGTGGACGAGACAATCGGAATGATAGCCGACAGAGTGTATCGTGATCCAGCCTGTACTCCTCTTGACATGCCAGAAAGTATTCTGAGGAAACTACTCCAAGCTTGTACTAAAGAGGCACCCTTCTTGAGCCCGGATGGGCACATGTATAAGCAAGTAGATGGGGTCGCCATGGGTTCTCCCCTAGGTGTCCTGTTTGCAAACTTCTACATGGGTACCATCGAGCAAAAAGTCTTAGTCGACTTGAACTTGAAACCGGCCATATACTGCAGGTATGTTGACGACATTTTTACACAGGTACCTGATGTCAGACATCTGCAGGAGCTGAAGGAGGCATTTGAGCAGAGTTCCGTGCTGCGTTTCACTTACGAGACGGAAAAGGATGGGAAGCTGCCTTTTCTAGATGTAACAGTCATGGAAAAGGGCGGAGGTTTCCACACTGCAGTCTACACAAAGGAAACAAACATAGGAATGTGCCTAAATGCCAACAGCGACTGCCCTGACAGGTACAAGAGGAGTGTTGTTAACGCATACGTCGACCGTGCTCTCAGCCACAGCTCAGAATGGAAGCAAGTCGACGAAGAACTCTGTAGGGTAAGGCAGGTTCTAGTCAATAACGGCTTCTCCAATGGTTTCATCGAAGACATCATAAGAAGGAAAGTGAAAAGCCATGCAACCTCCGAAGAGACAACTAACACAACACCTATACCCCCTATTAGACTATTTTACAGGAACTTCTTTTCCACAGCTCATAAAACAGAGGAAAGGGTCCTGAAAGATATTGTTAATAGAAACGTTATCCCTACAGACAAAAATCAGAGGATACAACTGACGATTTACTATAAAACCAGAAAAACGGCCAGCCTACTCATGAGAAACTCTCCAGACACGAAACAGAACGCTTTAAAAGAGACTAACGTCGTCTATGCCTTCAAATGCCCACTTGGGGACTGTAAGCTCCAAAAAACCCAGTATATAGGCAAGACAACAACATCTCTTTCTAGGCGTTTAACGATGCATAAACAACAGGGCTCCATTAAGGAACATATAATCTCTTCCCATAACCAAACCATCGCCAGAGAAATCCTAGTAAACAACACAGAAATCATCGATAGATACAGCGATAGCAGGCGGCTTGACGTTTGCGAGGCACTACACATCAAGAAGTCAACACCAGCAATCAACAGCCAATTATTGCACAACTATATTCTACCCACCTCAAGACTCCGCTCCAATATAGAAGCATCAAGAAATATGGACCAATAGGCTTTCTACAAACACTTCTATTCAATACCCATTGTTTCTGTTCTGTCTTGTGTTGATACTTTTAATACCCTATTAATATCCTCTAGTGTTCT
Organism: Procambarus clarkii; assembly: GCF_040958095.1. NCBI lineage: Eukaryota > Metazoa > Arthropoda > Malacostraca > Decapoda > Cambaridae > Procambarus > Procambarus clarkii. The sequence goes on from NC_091173.1 coordinate 13,616,737, forward strand.
GTCTTGTGTTAATGCCACATCATCCTTCCCACCTCACTCAAATGTAATGCCACATCACCCTTCCCACCTCACTCAAATGTAGATATAAAATCAGGGAAACGCAAGTTCTAATCAGTTGTGTATTTGTGAAGTCTTTGAAAATGTAATAAGTTTTACGAAACGCGCCCGTGTCGCGTCAGACTAGAAATAAAAATGAATTTTGGAGAAGTGATTTTTGATTTACCTCCAACAGTGAAGCATAATGTACGAAAGATTGAGAAAATTCGTGTTAGAATTATTAATCTTACTTTTTCGGTCATATTTAATAATATATGTCTACAGGAAAGACTGCTACCAAAATATACTAATATATATATATATATATATATATATATATATATATATATATATATATATATATATATATATATCACTCACATACGTGATATATGTGCTGACTGCTTATATGTGGTATATTATAAACATAATTTAGATATATTATTATGAACAAATTCACAAGGGCCGTGACGAGGGTTCGAACCTCGTTCAAAAGGCCCTTGTGGATTTGTTCATTTGATGCATCACGCTATTGGGATTTCTGTAAGATATATTATTCTTCATTGCTTTCTTCTGAAAATATCTTGGTTCTTGCTAAAGATCTTGTAATCTATGCTAATTGCAGGACATTTTATTCATGCTAAGAGAACATACAAATTTCCCTAGTTGTATGGCGCAGGAAATGTCGCCTGGTCTATAAAATGAGACTTTTTAAATTATACTTCAAAATATTAATATTGCATTCTGCATGTGTGTGTATACTCGCCAGGATTTGCTTGCAGGATCGAGCACAAGCGCCAAAGCCACGTCTCTCCAGCTGCTAATCAATTTGCAATTACAATCTGTTTTCCTAATCTATTCCATTTGTTAGAGGTTCTGCCGTTGAGGTTCTGCCTGTCATGTGCCCGGCTCATTTGTCTTAGGTTCCTCCTGTGACCTATAATTATATTGTTCGTCATTTTGAACATGGCGTCTTTGTCCACTAGAACAATTCCCCCCCCCCCCCCCCACCCCCCGCCACTGTATCTTGTATTATATCACATACAATCTGTTTCTTTTCCCTGCAACATGGCAAGGTTGAGTTCCTTCAGTTGTTGTTGTTGTTAAAGATTGTGCTACTTGGAACAAACAGTTCCAAGTAGCACGGGCTATGGTGAGCCCGTAGTTCCTTCAGTCGTTTGCTGTAGCTTATAGTCTCCTCGCTTGCGGCACAAGCGCTGTTACATTTCTCTGGACATTTTGTATTACCATGTTGTGCTGCATTTTGTAATTCCATGTGTGTAGTGGGGGGGGGGGGAAGACTGCTACATAAATGTATTATACATTCCTTGAATGAAAGAATCAATCTTACAGCGCAAATGCTTAAATACAGAACTGTCTGATGTAAAAATTATTACAGCATTGTGGTCTTATGTATGAGCCTCTGTCCTGCGTGACAGTGAATACTAGCATTATCCTCAATTTAATAAGACTATCAAAATCCTCAGATTAGGCAAAATTGTAATTAATTTTGTCAATAAAGATGTTAATAATAATAATAGCATTGTGGATAATGCTTAAAAAAAGCATTTCTTACGTAATGATATTAAGCTTCGTAACTATATCTTATTATTTGTAAATAATAAGATACAGTAAATAATAATAATAAGATAAAATATCTTAGCAGGTAAATTTGATATTTATTACTTTTGCGTCCTTAGTCAAGAGCACAAAAATTTGACTATTGCAGCCCAAAAAAACTTTCATAATTTCTATTATAAAATTAACCCAAATGGCGTCCTAAACAAAAATGGAAAATTAACATAGAAAACCTAACCTGACCGAACAACCCTAGGCCTAATATGCGCTATCTTAGGCCCAATATAAAAAAATATATGTGCTGTATAAGTTTTAGGAATTTTAAAGTTTGATTTGTCATATTTTTTCGAGTCTTCTATGAAACGAGAAGTACAAAACCGAGAACATTGTAGGCTGCAACAGTCAATTTTTGTACGTTCAAAACCAAAAAAATAGTTGTTATAAACATTATTATTTTAGGAAGATGTGTATCTCCCAGAAATAGCTGTGTCGTAGAGGAAAAGTGCAAGATTATGATAAGTTGCAAGAGTGTGCGAGCAACGGTAAGAGTCTGTGTGTGCTCCCGCTTCTCACCACCTGACTAGATTAAAATTTAAAGTGGTTTTGCCTCACCAGAAGCGTACGACGTGAGTGGAAGAGGAGTAACGGAACATGTTAGAGGAAGGGGAGTAACGGAACACGTTAGAGGAAGGGGAGTAACGGAACACGTTAGAGGAAGGGGAGTAACGGAACACGTTAGAGGAAGGGGAGTAACGGAACACGTTAGAGGAAGGGGGAGTAACGGAACACGTTAGAGGAAGGGAAGTAACGGAACACGTTAGAGGAAGAGAGAGTAACGGAACACGTTAGAGGAAGGGGGAGTAACGGAACATGTTAGAGGAAGGGGGAGAGTAACGGAACATGTTAAAGGAAGGGGAGTAACGGGACATGTTAGAGGAAGAGGAGTAACGGAACATGTTAGAGGAAGGGGGAGTAACGGAACACGTTAGAGGAAGGGGGAGTAACGGAACACGTTAGAGGAGGGGAGTAACGGAACATGTTAGAGGAAAGGGGAGTAACGGAACACGTTAGAGGAAGGGGAGTAACGGAACACATTAGAGGAAGGGGAGTAACGGAACACGTTAGAGGAAGGGGAGTAACAGGAACACATTAGAGGAAGGGGAGTGGGTAACGGGACGTGTTGGCAGACCAGACACATAGTAACCCTTGGTGTCCCTCATATGAATATTCACGAAGAGATAAAACTGCCTCTCCTGTAGTTTTTGCTGAGGACCCACGATCGCTACACTAACCCCTCCACATACACCCACACACCCATCCCGATATACACCAACACACCCATCCCCCACACATCCATCCCCACATACACCCACACACCCATCCCGATATACACCAACACACCCATCCCCCACACATCCATCCCCACATACACCCACACACCCATCCCGATATACACCAACACACCCATCCCCCACACATCCATCCCCACATACACCCACACACCCATCCCCACACACCCATCCCCACACATCCATCCCCACATACACCAACATACCCATCCCCCACATACACCCACATACCCATCCCCCCCCCCCACACACACACACACCTGAAGCAACTTGATGTAGCAGCAAAAGCAGCAACAAGACCAGACTTAATACCCCCCATGATTGCTGAAGGAGGCTTCAGGGAGTTTGTGTTACCCATTAACCGTATATACAGTGTTCAACATTACAAAAGAGATGTGGGGAGAGCTACCGGAAATCTGGAAAAGGGCAAATGTAGTTCCAATATTGAAGAATGGGGGACTGATATTAACCGGCAAGATTTTTCATCGCCAATGTATGTATATACATTGTATATACCTTTAGTGAAAGCCACAGCTAGGACGCACGGGAGTGAAGACTGAGACGCCGTACTGGAATACTGGCAGAATATTATGTCAAGAGGTAATCAAATGCAAGATTTTTGACAACTGCCCCCCCCCCCCTTATCTAGGTCTTTGATAATTACTGGTAAGAATGGTCCTTCACCCACGAAGAAAAAGATCATGGAATGTAAACAACAGACTTAATCTTTCTCTCGATAATTACTTGTGAAATAGATGTTTAATTATTATTAATTACTGCAACTTGGTGAGAGTAACTTTTAATTATTATATGGTTTAGAGATTCACTGATAATGCGCGAAAGACCAAACAAGCTGCAGTTAATACAAACTCATATTAATGACCCAGGGAATGCACTGAAAGACGAAGTGAAATTTTAATATGAACTTTAATAGAACATATAATTAGACCTCTGGTGAAAGGGGTGTAACAGCTACTAAGGTTGTTACTTCCTCTATATAAAGTAAAAAACCAGCTCGTATGCTAGGCTAGATGCCGTATAATTAGGTAATTGATAAACAAAGGTTATAGAGTTATATTATTTTTCTAAGATTGTCAACGATATTAATTTAAGGGAGAATATTTCCTAACAATTAATATAACACTAGAACATTGGGTCTTGAGTGAATCATTTGTCTGTGACCTCTAACGACATCTATCATACATAATGTGGAGTGGTTCCGAGCTGTAATGCAAATTATGCCTCATTCGGCATGTAATAAACACTCGCGAATATATATCAATTAATAACATTGTCACTCATGTAATCATAAAATAAATTACTCGCTGATCACAGAGTAAATAAATTAAACTTCCACAGTAACTAAATGGTTGGCAAGCAAAGTTACTTAAAAATCCATAGCACCATATCAAGCCTAACCGCATTAAATACGTCATTTAAATTATCATCAAATAAACTACTTTTCTCTCTCTCTCTCTCTCTCTCTCTCTCTCTCTCTCTCTCTCTCTCTCTCTCTCTCTCTCTCTCTCTCTCTCTCTCTCTCTCTCTCTCTCTCTCTCAAGTGACTGGCATTAGAATAGATGTTTATCTCACAGGTTCTCAAACGGACTCTACTTTCACCTTGAAATAACAGTGGCCCATATGGCTTCCACACGCAGCTCTCGCCACTCAGATCACCTGCAGGGAAGTGTCTCGGCTTAGGAGCGGGCAGAATTATCGTTGTAAGGAATGCGCTGATGGATTTCCTGTCAGGCGTGTTGTTGATCCTGGAGAATCTACGTCGACTCTTCAGGGCTTAGATGTGATCTTTACTGAATCCCGGTCGTAGTGCTAGTACTTAGGTCGATCACGCCACTTAGCTCCTTCGTTTGATGACAAATCAATGTTGGTGGTGTTCACGTTGCTAGGTCTATGACGCGATGAAGGGCTATGTTCGTGTGGGACGCTAAATCATATCTTACGGGCTCACCATAGCCCGTGCTACTTGGAATTTTTTGTTCCAGGTAGCGAATCTTTAACAACAACAGCTAAATCATAGACAGGGATTCATCAAACATTTGCGCATGAACGAAACCTGTATATCTTTCTTTCAGCAATCATTACGACTTTGTTTACATTTATTAATCAGTTTTCGTGCTTCGAAACTTAACAATCCTAGGTTATTATTGTTATGATAAACCCCCGTAGAGCTTCCTTGCTCATATAATGTTTAATAAGTGTTTAAATAAAGCCGCCATGATTGAGGAAAGATGTTCCATGTTTCGTAAGTGGATGCGAATAAGGATTGGTGAATTCTGGCCCAGGAAAGGTTCCTGTTCAGTTGTAATGGTTGTCATAGTCGACTCTTAGACGAGTCGACTCAACCGACTCGACAGTTGTCATAGTTGGTTGTCGACTCTTTCTTCATGTAACACTATGTATTTGAGATCAATTACACGTATTTGCATTCATACAACCTCTCTATTACGCGAGCAGTCAATGGGCGAAACGTACTCCAACTGCCCGAAACGCTTTAGGGAGCCGGTCGGCCGAGCGGACAGCACGCTGGGCTTGTGATCCTGTGGTCCCGGGTTCGATCCCGGGCGCCGGCGAGAAACAATGGGCAGAGTTTCTTTTACCCTATGCCCCTGTTACCTAGCAGTGAAATAGGTACCTGGGTGTTAGTCAGCTTTCACGGGCTGCTTCCTGGGGGTGGAGGCCTGGTCGAGGACCGGGCCGCGGGGACACTAAAGCCCCGAAATCATCTCAAATCAAATCATCTCAAGATAACGCTGCTCGTACTAGTGGCTTTACAAGATTGTAAATACTATGCTATGTATTCTCTCAAACCCAATGTACCTTCTTGTATATAAATGATAAATAAATAAATAAACTCTTGGACCTCACAGCTGCTCTTACTCGAAGTCCCCCAGCCAGCTCCTGCCTGTGGGAGAGCCACTCGATCCACCAATCCAACTCCAGGTGGATTGGCTCCCTGGATGCCTTTCATCCTTCTAACTGCTCCCAGAACATTGCTCTAACTTTTCATTCCTAACAGCGGTTGATAGTTCTAACACTGATTAGCGATTTGAGACTTCTGAAGAGAGCACCTATTGAATGCAGCTTTTCCTCACGCTGATTGGAAAAGTGAGCTCTGTAGATTCAATTCAGCCAATCAGTTAGAGCCATACTGATTGGCTGGTGCTTCTCTTGACAAATCAGGATGTTTCTTCTCCCTATTGGTTTGAACTTCATGCCCCGACAAAGGAGCCTCAGAGCATTATTGAGCGCCATCTTTTCTCACGTTAGAAGTATACATTTATTCACATACGGAACGAGTCACAACTTAGCTCAACTGTATTACATCCTAAAGTAAGTAAAGTCTGTCTTTAGCAGTTGCTGGGAGTGGCAAGTGGTTTTCAGTGGTTCTAGTTGCCTCATAATAAAGCACTCATCATAATAAATCATTCTTCGATACAAAATAGAACAGGAAACAAAGGATACAAATTAGATTATTATACATTTACGAAAGACCTGGGTAAACGCTGGATTTAAAATTACATAGTAGAATTTTTGCAGAATGTGGCCAGGTAATATAATTAACTTTGGGTCGCTGGATTGTTTCAAAATGTAAGCTTAAATAAATAATAAAATAATTATAATAATTATAATTAAAATAATAAATAATTAAAATAATTAAATAGTAGTTGTTGTGGTTGGATAGAAATAGCTGCTTCTCTGTTTCATACTCAACATTAACCCTCCTCAGGAAACAAATAGTCGTCCTCCAAGTTCCCGGTTGAATCATATTGCCATGCACGGAGGAACTTACATTCCAACCACCATCTCTCTCTCCGCGAAATGATTCTTTTTTTATTTTTAAGGAGACCTCTGGTATGATCTGGAGGTTTGGTTAACTCAGGTTATTTAAAACGGGTATGGGTTCAGGATTAGTTTAATCGTATAAGGTCACTGGTAGTGGATTGCTTGTTAACTGGTTGATGGAATACATTTTCTGGCATTGCACTTGTTATTTAAATGGTTGTAGATTGGTTATTTGCTGGCATGTTGTTAAGTTACTTTGGGCTGTTGGTGGACTGGTCGTTGGTTGTTGGTGGGCTGGTAGTTGGTTGTTGGTGGGCTGGTTGTTAGGTTTTGTTGGCTGGTCATGGACTGGTAGTGATGATAACACCTTGGAGGCAAGATTTAAAGAAGTAAATTAAAAAAAAAGTGGAATGAGATGAATGTGATGAAATTACTGCACAATAAGGGCGAATAGAAAGGGTAAAATAAACAACACGTGGACAAAGAATAGAGAACATTCAGTGATAGAATGATTGCCAGATAAAAATATACAAAAAAGAAAATATAAGGCACAAAAGACGACAAAGAATCAGATGGGAGTAATAGAAGAAAGAGAAGAAGGAGGGAGGGGGGGGGGTAGGTAGAGGAAGATAGGAAATGGAAAGACGTCGCTAAAGGAAGAGAAGTATCAAGGCCAAGAGAGTGGTAAGCCCTGGTGCGCTTGTCAAGGGATATACGGACAATAATCCCACCATAAATTACCTGCTCGACGACCATAGCTGACGCCCTACAACACGGGGGAAACCTTGTTATTTTTATGAACTGTTCCTCGTTTTCTACATCTGCTCTTTGCCTCCTCCTCCTTGTTTCATTCTTTTCTCTTGTGCAGCTTGCACTCTGTTTCTTATTCCTTCTCGTTCTTTGTCATCTTCACCCTCAATCTCTTCTGACTCTTCTCTCGTGATTATATTCTTCCTACTTTTAGCATCCTCTTCACATCCTCCTCCTCCTTCTTCTCTCTCTCCATATTTACGCTAATTACTTTTTTTTTATAACGTTGTTCTGAATTTCTTCCTTAGTCTATATTCCCTTTCTGTATTTATCATTTACTTCGTTAGTATTTTGATTCTTGGGAGTTTTTCTTATTCCCATATTTATTGCTTATTTCTTTACGTACTAGGTTTTGTGTTCTCTGTTCTACCGTAGTCACTTTTCGTCATTTCCATTTTCTTTTATTTTTGTACACACCTAGTTTCTCTCTCTTCCACGTCATTCTTGCTTATATTTCTTCCATTCTTTTATCTCCCCTGCTGTTCTTTCTTCCTCTTCTCTGTCCTTGATTCCCTTACCTTACTTCTCTTTAGCATTGACTTTGTTCCCTTTGTGTTCGTGTCTGTTATCACTCTTCCTTTAACATCTCATTTGTTCTCCTCTCATTCGTCCACTTTTACCCATCACACGCCTTTTCCATTTTCCTTTCCTTTCGTTTCTTCATTGTTTTGCCTTGCCTTCCCCCTTACTCTCTCACCCATGTTTATTCTCCTACTTTCTTGCCTCTTTATCTATCCTCCTGTCATTACCCTTTCTCCCATTTTCACCAGTTTCTTCCTCCTCCTTCTTCTTTCCTCTACTATTTCCTCCCTCCCCCACACTTCACCTTTCCTGTTTCCTCTTCTTTCCCCCCCCCCCTCCCACCTCCTTCCCCTCATAGCTCGCTAAAACCATCAATTTCACATAATCATTGCTTCCTGCTTGACTAAACACGCCATGATTCAGGTAGTTGATCTCACCTGCGGATTTAATTAGAGGTTTAGGTGACAGGAGAACAAATAACTCTCATTGTTAGCCGGACTTGGCTGATGACACCTACCACACACACCAACTACCACACACACAAACTAGCCACCCCAGCTACCACACACACCAACCACCACCAGCTACCACACACACCAACTACCACACACACCAACCACCACCACCAGCTACCACACACACCAACCACCCCAACTACCACACACACCAACCACCACCAGCTACCACACACACCAACTACCACCAGCTACCACACACACCAACCACCACCACCAGCTACCACACACACCAACCACCCCAACTACCACACACCAACCACCCTAACTACCACCCACAAGGTACATAACCACCACAAAAAAGTATCATTTTATCTCCTTTGGTCCTTCTGTTTATACCTGATTCTATGCGATCTCCTGTGCATTTATTCTTCCCTCCATTTGTATCCTTTCCCTCTCCTGGCTCCTCTGTTCCTCCTTGTCTTGCCCCTTCTCCATCTACTCCTCTTGCCCCCCCCCCCTCTCCATCTCCGCCTCCTCCTGCCCCCCAGCTTCTGCTCCACTAGGAACTAATGCCCATGGAAGAGTAGTAAACCTCTCGGGCGTCCTGATAAGTATCAGCCGAACACATGATACGTGTCGGGCTCTCTTGATTACACCTTTATTAGCCCGTTTGATAAGAGCCTCCGCAACGCACGCCCCGCCGCAGCCCTCGCCTCGCGGCGGCGCCTCCACGCCAGCCCAGCGCTCCGGGGACACAGTATCGAGCACACACAGTATTCCGAACCCGTATCACGGTAGCCTGCCGGAGCACTGTGGCGACGACGGTCTCTATACCGAGGGTATGAATTATTCTCCCCCCATTGCCACGTCCTTCTTTCATTATGATAATTAGGCAAAAATGAATTACGCAGCGGGTTTATGACGTATTTCGTCCCTATCACGGCCACTATTTCACTGAAGTTATAATCAATACGTCAGCGGGTTAATAAGGAGGGAGCTGAGAGTCAGCTGATAGGAGTTTCCAGTTGTTTAATAACCCTTGCATTTATTATCTGACCAGAGTGAATTTACCACCACACACTCGCACCCTTCTCACCCTAGCCTCCAGCAGTGCCAGGACGGGGTAGATACTATCTACTTCTTGTAAATGTATCATTCTGCTTTGCATTTACATGCTGTGTTAGGTTCAGGAAGAGTAAATTGGAGTAGATTTTAGGCGTGAAAAGTTGAGATTGGAGAAGGTGAGGTGCAGGGGGGGGGAGGGGGGCGCCCCGTGGCGAAGGTGAGCAAAAACACACAACTCATTATCATACTGCTCCTTCTCCAGTGAGGGAGGGGGGAGGGTGGGGGGGGGGAGGAAAAGGGGTAAGCGGGGGAGGCGGACGAGACAAGGAAAAAATGAGAAAATAAATGAAGAGACATTTAGGAGAGGGAGAGTAAAAAATAAATGGGAGAGGGAAAAGTAGCAGTGTGAGGGTAAAGGAAGACTTTCAGCGCCGTGGAGAGGGGGGACCTGCTGCCTGGGTAACAGCTTCTCCCCCGAATCAACCTACCCAGGCTTTGCGCCCTGGAGAGGCCACTCCAGACCGACAACCAGAGCGCAACTCCATAGTCTCCTGAGACTGGTGGATGCCTACTACTACTACTACTACTACTACTACTACTACTACTACTACTACTACTACTACTACTACTACTACTACTACTCAGAGTGCATAGTTGGGCGAGTCTACTCCAAGGCGTCCGGTCTCCAGCCTCAAACACAGAGACAGACATTTATACATATAGATTAATCAGTATATCTTGGATCATTCTTTTAGACACACATGACTGACTATCTTGAGATTATCTTGAGATGATTTCAGGGCTTAGCGTCCCCGCGGCCCGGTCCTCGACCAGGCCTCCTTTTTTGTTACACATTCCCAGGAAGCAACCCGTAGCACCTGTAACTCCAAGGTACCTATTTACTGCTAGGTAACAGGGGCATCAGGGTGAAAGAAACATTTTGCGCATTTGTCTCCGCCTCCACCGGGGATCGAACCCGGAACCTCAGGACTACGAATCCGAAGCGCTGTCCACCCAGCTGTCAGGCTCCCTGCACTGACTAGGTCAGTGATTCTAGCACAAATCTTCTCTTATAATTTTTGTCTTCAAATTGGAAGGGAGTTGAAAAAATTTATGTTTCCTTTCACCTCATGGCCCTATTCACCGCCCAGGAGTTAGGCAACTGTTGTAAGGCTGCATCCTGGGGAGGGTCAGAACTTGGTCCTTAGGAGGGGGAGTTACCTCGATACAAGCCTAAAGTACATAAGTACAAGAATGTAACAACTCTTGTATATATCTCAAAAAATATAGATAGACAGGCTTCCTGTTCCCGACACAACGAATAATATTTAGATCGATGAGGCGTACAGTTCACAGATGTGCATGTAAAAGCATTGACGTTATCTCCTTCAAGTCGTTCACTTTATTATTGCAGGTTAATTTAGCGGTCGTCTTGCTCTGGTTAGAGATACTAGAGATTACGTGTTTGTAACTTATATCTTCAGGACAACGATAACCAAACAAGATGGCTCCTGAGGCTTTTTATCATTTCTTGTTTTTTTAAGTTTCCACCTTACTGTGTCCTTCCAGTAGCTTCTTCCATGGCCGAGACTCCTCTATTCTCCATCTTCTCTTAGTTATTATCTTATCTTTTCTTTATATCCAGTTGAATATTCGTAACATAAATAGTCTAAATTGATTAACAAACATATTGAAGTGTTTCTTCCACGAACATTGATATTCTGTTCTTCTGTTGTGATATTCTGTTCTTCTTCTGTTGTGATATTCTGTTCTTCTGTTGTGATATTATGTTCTTCTGTTGTGATATTCTGTTCTTCTGTTGTGATATTCTGTTCCTCTGTTGTGATATTCTGTTCTTTTGTTGTGATATTCTGTTTTTCTTCTGTTTTTATTCTGTTGTGATATTCTTCTTTTGTTCTAATGGAATCTTCTGTTCCATTAACTTATCCTCATAGCTTAACCCTCTTAGTTCTATCACTAATCTTATTCCAAAGGCAGGCGATGAGTCACAATCGACTTGAGAATGGTCCAGGACGGACCGAAACGTCGTCGTCCCTTCACCTTCTAATGTGTGGTCTGGTCAAATCTTATTCCAAATTTCTGTACTTTTCAATTTTTTGTTTTAAGCCTCACAAGATGCGGATCTAACAAATGATGTGCAGATTCCCTCGAATGAGTCCTGATTTAAGCTTCTAAATGATGTTATATTTGCCAGTGCCCTATATGCTGTTGATGTTATCCTGTTGATGTGTGCCTCCGGTGTGAGTTTTTGAATTGTATCCACTCCTAAATCTTTCTCTTTCCGATTTATGCAGGATACCTTCCCCTTATGGTGCCTCCGGGTCTTCTTTTCTCCCTTTTCCATCTTCATTACCTTGCACTTGTTGGGACTGAATTGTAGTAGCCATTTGTTTGCGCAATGTTGTAGTTTGCCAAGGTACTTCTGACACTTCTTACAGTCCTCCACTGTTTCCCCCATTCTTTATAAGCTTTGTGTCGTCTGCAAACATTGGTGTGCACATGCTCATTTGCTCGGGTAGGTTGCTCCTATAAATTAGGAACAGCATTGGTCACAGGACCGAGCCCTCTGGGACACCACTTGCTGCCACATTACTCCAGTCTGAAACCTCTTGACTGTGACTCTTGGCTTTTTGTGCTTCAAGTAAGCTCTTGCCCACTTCATTGTGTTATCCTAGCCAACTTATCCATCTTGTACACAAGACTTTCACGAGGAACAATATCAAATGCTTTGTTGAAAATCTGGGGAAATGAAGTCTACTCAGAAGTCTACTTCATGGAGCCGGTCGGCCGAGCGGACAGCACGCGGGACTTGTGATCCTGTGGTCCTGGGTTCGATCCCAGGCGCCGGCGAGAAACATTGGGCAGAGTTTCTTTCACCCTATGCCCCTGTTACCTAGCAGCAAATAGGTACCTGGGTGTTAGTCAGCTGTCACGGGCTGCTTCCTGGGGGTGGAGGCCTGGTCGAAGACCGGGCCGCGGGGACACTAAAGCCCCGAAATCATCTCAAGATAATCTCAAGATAATCTCAAGCCCTCTCTTCTTCCTTGTCATAATTATGCAACCCCCGGTCATAGAACTCAATCAAGTTTGTGAGGCATAACTTTCACTATATAAATCCATGCTGTGGATTTATGTCTCATAGTTAGTCCTCTCTAGATGCTCCATCATTCTCAAGCTAATTAATTTATCCAGAACTTTACACAGAATACTTGTCAATTACACTGATTTGAAATTTAGCACTTCCTATCTATCCTAATTTTTTAAATATTGGGACCATGTTTGCTTTTTTTCCAGAATTCTGGGAGATTTCCTGTCTCAAGGATTCTATTAAAATTTTTAGATAACGGGTGATAGAGTACTTCTACAGCCTTCTTCAGCAGCCAAACTAGATTAAGCTTGGGTTCCACTGATGGTGTCAAATAATTCCTCCAGTTCTTGTTTACCTCTTCTACAATAATTACAATGTAATCCATTGTTTGGAGGCACAGAGTCAATAAATAAGTCTATAAATATATAAATTTTTGTAAAATCTCTTGTATGTATGTACCTTACCTGAATAAACATTTATTTATTTATTTTATTTAATCCAAGTTTTACGAATAACAGACATACACTCTGGCATCAGGAGTAAAGTTCTCCACTAAACGTTCCCTTCAAATACACCACAAAACTGTCATTAGATACATTACATTATTGTATTTTCCCCTGAATAGGCTGGGATGTTTCTCTTCTAGTAATTCCCGGTAGTTATTATCGAGGTTCCTCTAGGTGAACTACTGACCTTTCTCAGGATGCAACCCCCTCAACAATTATCTAACTCCCGGGTACCTCTTTTACTGCTGGATGAACAGAGACATCAGGTAAAAGAAAAAAGTGTCCAACCATTTCTGTCCTGCCCGGGGGGACTAAACCCGGATGTGAGTCGACGGGTGTAGACAAGCCTCTTTTGATCCAAACTTATACTCTGTAATGAGCAACAAATTTGTTATTCTATGAACACAATTTCAACAAAAATTTATGCAATTCTGAAGGCGGGCAGTTTTCCGATTTTGTAAAATGCCTTGTCTTACTTTTAAAGGAGGAATAATGAACACATTTCGGATCCTGGTGTATATGAAGTTGTGTACATTGTATTTATTTATTAAAACTCTTGGGATTATATGTGTATGCTGTGTACAAGGCATCATACCAAACTGCCTTGCTAATGAAACGGCTTCTCAGTGCGTCCAAGATTTATGTAATGTAATGCAACTATAGTGAGAGAAGAGTACCATCTACATGCTATCTAAGAAACTACTATTACTGTCTGACCCATTAAAGCATTAAATCTTTAGTTTCAGGAAAATATGGCAGGCATTGCAGCATCTACAGTCCCTCTTAATGAAAGCTGTCCTAAACTCAACTCAATATAAACAAATCCACAAGGGCCGTGACGAGGATTCGAACCTGCGTCCGGGAGCATCCCAGACACTGTCTTAATCGACTGAGCTACAACAGGGTAAAAGGGTTGAAACCGAAGTTCTACTGAACTTACTGGATCCCGTAGCCTCTCCGAGGCACAAACCAGACTTTTACACAACCCCCTCCCCCTGCACCTCAACTCAATATACTTTAAGTTAGTATAAACTTCGATTGGTCAGTTCCCGCAGCTGGTGCATCTCATGTACTCCCCCTCACCAGCTTAATTCACCGCCGGGAGACTAGCTCCTGGGCCACCGTGACTACGCAACCCTAGCATAGCTTAATGTCATGTCCTGCGGTCATCATCAATAACTTCATTCCAACCATGGACATGTTGACGTTTCTTTTCACAATGCCAATCATTGTTTGCTTCCTGCATCTACCATGTTGTTAACCATCTTTGTAAACAACTGTTTCATACTTGGGTGAAGCTGAGAGGCATACACGTATGTGAATAAGCCATGCAGTATTTGTAGCCATTAAGTAATTACATGTGGGGAAAGTGTTCAGATGAGACACTGTGATGACTCGTAAATCCGTCTGTATGTGTGCTCTTCACGACACTTGGCTGCCAGCCCATCCTCATCAACACAGGCTAAATGCTCATTAATCCAGCCGCAAAACTCCCTGTTTATGAATGAAAATGGTTTACACACGACTCACAACTGATGACGTTCGAACAATTCTCCACCAGTGCTTCCCTGACGACGTCTGTTCGAATAGGAACTCTATAAATGCCTCACCCACATCAACATAAAAATAATCGCCAAGAGAACATATTCACCTAATCTAACCAATACCTAACTATACATAAAACATTAATATATAATATTAACGTGTATTTGAGAACAAACCTATTTTTAATACACAATGCGTCCAAATTGATGAGTGCGTCTTGGGGTATGCCCGTGGCTTTAACGAGCCTGGCCCGAGGATAGATTATGGTTTCGTACGCCTTGACCAAGTGAGGGATGACTGTTGTGCAATAACTATACCAAACATGCTGACTCCTCATTACTCTGGTTCGAAGGTCGTTCAATTGTCTCATGCCACTGCCCACCACTTCCTCATACGAGCTTATTGACACATATGAGGCAACAGAGTCTATTTATATCCAGCCAAATTCATTCATATATATATATGTCTAGCCTACGATGGAAACAATCAAGCCATTCCACATCTGGTATGTTACCCACTAATCTGTCCCAAAAATCAACAACGGTTTCCTAAAAACAGTATTTACCCAGGTCTTTCCTAAATCTAACCTTATCCAGTCGACATCCATTGTTTCGTGTCTCTAATATTTGTCCAAGTGTAGATTATTATGTGTGTGTCGCTTGTGCTCTAGGGAATACAGAGCTACATATTTTCCGCGGTCCCAATAATTTAGATGTTTTAATGAGTGGATTCTAGCAGTAAAAGATCTTTGTGCACTATCCAGGGCAGACATTTCTCCAACTTTGAGTCGGGCTGTTATTGTGCAACAATATTCCACCCTTGAGGACACTATAATATCTAGAAAAGTAACATGGGTATGGCATCTCTTGCTTAAAATGCTCTTGTTATCCAATCTGTCATTTTTCTTGCAGTTGCTACAGCTACTTTATTCTATTCTTTAAAGGTAAAGTCTTCCCACATGATTACTCCAAAATATTTTTTATTGCTTTTTTTGTTCTCTGGTGGGATTTTACTGTATTTTATATATGGTTTCTGTTATTTTCCATAGCACAGGAGCAGGAACTTATCTTCATTAAACATACAAGTTTCTATATGTTTATATAGAAAAAAAACACCACATTTACATCAGTTTTTTACATCAGATTTTACATCAGAAATCACAGGAAGTCTGGAGGCTCCCTCCTGAACCCAGTCCAACTACTATTTTGTTGAACTACTCTGCCTGCACCGGAGTGCTTGGAGGTCATACGTAAAACTTGGACTGGCTACAGGAAGGGCCTCCAAACTTCCTGTGATTATAGTAGAACTCCGGTGTCATAACTCAGGGAGTCAGTGGTGGTACAGGTGGTAGAGATTGCGGCTGGCAATCCCCTCGGTTAGTGGGTTCGAGTCACCTCAAAGCCCCGCGGGATTTTCTATTTTATTTATACTTTTTTTCTTTCATATATGAATATTGATATACAGCAAATCTCTAATAATGTTGAAGGCAACTACATATTCGCCTGTATGTGGTGGTTGAACAATTGTTTACACGTGTATACAAACAGGAGCGTGTATGTTTCCCTCCTCCACGTCTCTGTGCGAATACTTACCTGAGTGTTAGCACGAACGTGTACGTGCGCGATAATTAGCCTCTCTTATACCTGTGCACGACCTCGTCCCCCTCCTCGTGACTGCCAGCGACGACGCTACGTGAGGTAGTTTGTGGCCGTACTGGTACCTGCTTCCCTCAGTCGTTATGCAAGGTAATAACGTCTTTAGCACAACCCCCCCTCTAAAACACCTTCGAGTATGGCCAACAGAAAACGTGCTGCTGGTCCTTTTTCCGCACATGACCACCCGAAGCTTTTACCCTCACGGCATTTTTCACCGTCAAAAACTCCTCCTTACTCAGCATGTCCGTGTCGACGTAGATAACGGAGAGGATCAAACCCCCCAGCATATTACGGCTCGTAACCTTCATCACAGATCTAAATATAACATAAAACGAGACGTCAACACGACGTAAATAATTGTAAAAAATATTTCGCCTCACTCTACAGCAAGTTTTGCCGTGGCTTAGAAGAGACACTTTTCCTGTTAACGCGTGGACTCCGCGGTGATTGTTATCTGTCTGTACGTGCCGTTTCTGGTAATTGCATTCTCTGGCCGGCAATGTGCATTTTAAAGTATGAAAACCAGAGGAAACACTCGTTACGACCGACGCCGACTGACTCGTATGTCTTGGATCTCCAACCCTTCTCGCTATTTATTATAGATCAGTGGTGGTAGGAGACGCGACAGGTTAAGTGATAAGAGGCAGAGTGAGGATGAAGTAGTTTATTATTTTGTTCCACAGACGTGGAGGAAGAAACAGAATATCACAATCCTAGGGGGGACAGAAGAAACAGAGGGAATATGATCACAACATACAAGACACTGAGGGGGGGAATTGAGAAGGTGGAAAAGGACAGCCTCTTAAAATTAAGAACAAAAATGGAAAAAAGAGGACACAGGTGAAAGCTGGAAACGCAAATGAACCGAAGGAATGTCAAGAAATACCTGTACCGTTTTCCTTCTCTTCACACCACCACTACCCTCTACCTCCCCCTTACACCCCCCCCTACCCTCTACCTCTACCTCCCCCCCCACACCAACACGCACCCCACACCCCCCCCCGCCCTCGTCCCCACTCTCCCCGCTCACAAACACCCCCCCACCCCACTCTCCCCACACACACAAACTCCCCCTCCTCCTCTCTTTCCCCACACACAAACACCCATCCCCCACTCCTATCTGCACAAACACAACACCCTCTCCATACGCACAACCCCCATTTAAACCTTCTCTCCTCCTCAAATACCCACTCCACATTCTCTTCACACACACATACACACACACACTACAACCCATCTTCCAGGTTACATAGTTGATTTTGTAACTATGTTACAAAATCAAGTATGTATGTCATAGTACAAACATTGACGTACTAAGTAATCAGTTAGTTGAATTTGGTACTATTCACATTATTGAGTCGAAAAAATGAAGCTAAAAACAAACTTAAATATTCCTAGGCTAGTATAGCACACATATGTCCTATATTACGCCTCAGATAGCGTGTATTAGTCCAAGGAAGGTTAGGTTAGGTTTAGGTTGTCTTTGCAACATAAGAAAACCTTTTCCGGGGTGTCCAAATTTAATAATTCCTATTTCTACTTTCTGATTGTGTAGTACGTCGATATATGTTCTATGGTTCCCGTCGTTACTACAAGTACCACCAAAACAGGAGGTTGGGCGGCCCAATAGGTGTTGTACTGCCGTGCCCATAACTTGCATACCATTTCAAGTGACGTGGAAGATTGCGCGAAAGAAGCTATTTGCACATCTGGAGAGATGGGACTCTATAGTGAACCATTAGCACGAGTTCGGTGAGTCTGAAACTTAACTGATAAATCTGAAGTTATATGACAAGATAAACAAGACCAGAACTACACGCTCACGGGAGACATCTCCCGTCACGCAGGGTTCAGTCACACCTCCACAGATCTCCAGTATCAGCTCTTGATACTGGTAATGGCTCAAAAGGGCCACCACTTACGGGCTATTCATGCCCGTGCCACCTCTTGGGTGGCTTAATCTTCATCAATCAATCAATCTGACACGATAAAGTACACCAGACAAGACTGGCAACGGCGGATGGATTGCATTGTTTTGGATTGTCAGAAAGCCCTCGACACAGTACCCAGAAGAGACAAGTGGACAGGTTCGAGAACCAGGCAGGAGTGACAGAGCGCTCCAGTGGAGGCTCTATCGTATGTGAGGAAAGGATGGGGGGGGGGGGGGGCTAAAGCTCGCGTCACTTGCGCACAATAAAGTTAAGGAGGACATGATTACCACGTACAAAATTTTCAGGGAAATTAATAGGACAAATAAAACGATTGCTGATTATTTGAAATAAGGGAAAAATGAAAAAGTGACACGTGTGCCCAAATGAACAATAGAGACATTAAAAATAACATTTCCCGTGTCAGAGCAGTGAACAATTGCATGGCATTAAGGACTGAAATAGTTATCTTGAGATGATTTCGGGGCTTAGCGTCCCCGCGGCCCGGTCCTCGATTAGGCCTCCTTTTTGTTACACAACCCCAGTAAGCAGCCCGTAGCAGCTGCTTCTAGCTCCCAGGGTACCTATTTACTGCTAGGTGAACAGGTGCATCAGGGTGAAAGAAACTTTTGCCCATTTGTTTCCGCCACCACCAGGGATCAAACCCGGAACCTCGGGCCTACGAATCCGAAGCGCTGTCCACTCAGCTGTCAGGCCCCTTACCCCCCTTATGGTGGAGGCAGACTTTACACACAGATTCTAATATAGTTATGATGGAACCCAAAAAACTGGCGAGTCTGAACACCAGTTTAGGACTGGTGTTCAGTCCTTCACCAGTCCTAAACTGGTGAAGATTGCAAGGTGCCACCAGAGCAACAAAGCTCAATACTCAAGCACAATTAGGTGGAGTACACAAACACAACCCCCCCCCCCCCCCACATTGTCTTGAAATCCATTCACAAACACACACTTCATCCTCTGCATATCCTTAACACATACACAAAACCCAACCCCCCCACACATTCCCATTCCTACCCCACACATACACCCTCACCCACTTTTTCCTCCCCCCCACACACAAACACCCACTCCCTCGCTCCCTTTCTCTTCCTTCCCCCTACTTACAAACACCAACCCCCAACCCTCCCTCGCTGTCTACACACAAACATCATCATCCACTCTCCCTCCCTACACATACACCCTCACCCACCCTCCCCACACACAAACACCCACTCTCCCTCCCCACACACCCTCACCCACTCCCTCCCCACACACCCTGACCCACTCCCTCCCTACACACAAACACCCACTCTCCCTCCCCACACACAAACACCCACCCCAACCATCCCTGGCGCCCCCCCCCACACACACAAACACCCACCCCAACCATCCCTGGCGCCCCCCACACACACACAAACACCCACCCCAACCGTCCCTGGCTCCCCACACACAAACACCCACACCCCAACCGTCCCTGGCTCCCCCACACACACAAACACCCACACCCCAACCGTCCCTGGCTCCCCCCACACACACAAACACTCACCCCCCAACCGTCCCTGGCTCTCCACACACAAACACCCACACCCCAACCATCCCTGGCGCCCCCTACACACACACAAACACCCACACCCCAACCGTCCCTGGCTCCCCACACACAAACACCCACACCCCAACCGTCCCTGGCTCCCCCCACACACACAAACACCCACACCCCAACCGTCCCTGGCTCACCACAAACACCCACCCCAACCGTCCCTGGCTCCCCACAAACACCCCCCCCCAACAGTCCCTGGCTCCCCACACACACACAAACACCCACACCCCAACAGTCCCTGGCTCCCCACAAACACCCACACCCCAACAGTCCCTGGCTCCCCACACACACACAAACACCCACCCCCCAACCGTCCCTGGCTCCCCACACACAAACACCCACCCCCCAACCGTCCCTGGCTCCCCACACACAAACACCCACACACCAACCGTCCCTGGCTCCCCACAAACAAAGCGCCCATCCTGGTGTGTGTTTCTACATTTGTGTCCCCTGTAAAACGTGTCTAAAGGAACCTGGGGACCTTTACCCGGCCTCCGACCATAAAAAGAGAGGCTGAGGTTGACCACAACGGCACCACAAAAACGCTCCTATTTGCGTATTGATTAAGGGTCAAGATAACTTGACACACGTGGGCAGCTTAGCGGTCCCCTCCAGATTACTTTGTATTCAAATTGTTTAGAAGATGTCACTTGCCATAGAAAATGTCGTCCTCTAAATCACTCGTGGACTAAAACAAATATATACATATACAGTATGTAATTCCAGGATATATGCCCCTTTGCTAACTGATAGTTTTCCCAAATAAATCTCCGTTTTCCTCAAAGTTGCACAGATGTTTATCCCCCAAAAAAGGTAAAATTAGAAATGGTCCAACACAAATGGCATCAAATTACTAAAGTTTACCATCAATTTGGGAAAAAGAAATGACCAAGCGAGGGAAAAGCGTCTCTCTGTCAGCGAGTCGCAAGAGTCGCTTTTGTTTGTTCATTATCTGGGAATGTCGGGAGAGCTTTCCCTAAATCTGCATGTTAAAAATTACCAGGTGTCTTTTGGGGGTTTAGTGGGGCAGGGGAGGAGGAAGGGCAGGGGAGGAGGGAAGGAGCCACAATATGAGGGGAGAGGGATTGGGGGTGGGGGTGGGGGTGGAAGGGAAGGGAATTATCAGGGGAAAGCACTAAGCCATTACGACTATATAACACTGGGAACGATCAGGATAAGGATTTGTAATGGGACGGGGGAAATGGAAGGGTGGCCAGCCACTTGGACGGTCGGGGATTGAACGCCGACCTGCTTGAAGCGAGACCGTCGCTTTACCGTCCAGCCCAAGTGGGGGGGGGGGGAATGGGGATAACTATTTACTATTTGTGTCTGCAGAATCGAGATATTAGCTCATCGACCCCGCCTTTCTAACCAATCTATTTTTCCTCTATTAGATCTACTACATTTATTTCTGCCTAACACACATTCATACATCCCCAGGAAGTAACCCGTAGCAGCTGTCTAACGACTCCCAGGTACCTATTTACTGGTAGATGAATATGTGCATCAGGGTGAAAGAAACTGCCCGTTTGTTTCCGCCTCCGGCGGGAATCGAACCCGGGCCATTAGGACTACGACCCCCAAGCGCTTTCCACTCAGCCGTGAGTCTCCCTCCCCCTCCCCCTCCCCCCCCCCCAAACAAGTGTTGGAGACATGTTGTGAGTGGTGGTGGTGTGTGGTGTGTGGGTGTGGTGGTGTGTGGTGGTGGTGTGTGGTGTGTGGGTGTGGTGGTGTGTGGTGGTGGTGTGTGGGTGTGGTGGTGTGTGGTGGTGGTGTGTGGTGTGTGGGTGTGGTGGTGTGTGGTGGTGGTGTGTGGGTGTGGTGGTGTGTGGTGGTGGTGTGTGGTGTGTGGGTGTGGTGGTGTGTGGTGGTGGTGTGTGGTGTGTGGTGGTGTGTGGTGGTGGTGGTGGTTGTGTAGTGGTGGTGTGGTGAGAGTGAATGTGGTTATGTGATGGGTTTGGTGGTGGTGATATGGTGCGTGTGGTGGAGTAGGGGTATGGTGGAGTATGGGTGTGGTGGTGTATGGGTGTGGTGGTGTATGGGTGTGGTGGTGGAGGTTGTGTAGTGGTGGTGGTGTATGGGTGTGGTGGTGGAGGTTGTGTAGTGGTGGTGGTTTATGGTGGTTATAGTGGTGGTACTGGTTGTGATGGTGTAGTGGTGTGGTGTGATGGTCTAGTGGTGGTGGTGGTGGTGGAGAGGGAATGGTAGTTAGTGCTAAAAATGAGTCGTGGGTGGCCTATACGAGGAAGCATTGATAAGAAAGCGAAGGAGGAGTGGGGGGAGGAGGGGAGAGGAGGTGCGAACAGGAAACAAAAGAGAAGAGGACTTTGAAAAGGTAGAGCAGAGAAGAGTAAAGAGCGGGTGTACCGGTGGTACCTTGTGCCGTGGTGAGAGGCGTTGGGGAGGGGGGTGCAGGGGGGGGAGGGGGAGGATTAAGGTAAAGCAAGGAGAGGCAGGGAGAGTGAGGGAGAGGCAGGGAGGGTGAGGGAGTAAGGAAGAGCAGGTGGGTGAGGGAGAGGCAGGGAGAGTGAGGGAGAGGCAGGGAGGGTGAGGGAGTAAGGAAGAGCAGGTGGGTGAGGGAGAGGCAGGGAGAGTGAGATGGGAAGGACAGCTTTACATTTACCGTTATTTGGTTAAATTTATGTGTGGGTGAGTGAGTCACTCACTCACTCACTCACTCACTCACTCACTCACTCACTCACTCACTCACTCACTCACTCACTCACTCACTCACTCTCGGGTATTTTTGCTCTCAAGCTCTTAAGAACAAAAAACATTTAAGAGACACCAAAAAAGCCGTGAGTTTCTCATTTGACTTTAAACCATGCCAATAACCAGAATGTTAAGTCTGTCAAAGTTTATCATATATATTCATACACAAACATCCATTTAACCACAAACACGTAAATAAAAAAACACGGGTTTATCCGTACATTCAGCGAATAATCACACACACACAATCACAAACAAACAAACAAACACCCAGTGCATAAATCCTTTAAGTACACCTCAACAAAGGAAACAAAAATACGAAACCAAAAACAACAAAAAAAGTTTACTTAACGGTAGACTGCCGCCTCAAGCAAAGACCAAATATTTACAAAGAAAATAAACCATCAAAAAACCTATATAACATTTTCTTGTGAATTAATTTATTTGTATTTTTTTCCGCTTGGGGGGGGGGGGGGGACGTAGATCCTTTGTGGCATATAGAACGGATCCATGGGTTTCGTTGCCGCAAATAGAACCGTTCCATGGTCAAGGATGAACCGTGACACACCCTTTATACATGAGTCTATACATAGTTTAGTTTATAGTACATAGTTTATACATAGCGTTTGCCCAAAACGCTATGCGTACTAGTGGCTTTAGGTATTGTATGTACTAGCTCTATCTATAAATCCAACTTTATGTTTGTAACTAATTCTCTATGAATGTACTTTAACCTGAATAAAATTTGATTTGATTTGCTTTGAGTCTGGTTTGTGTCGCCATTTTAATGTCATACCAACCTTCTTCATTCTTTTATCTAGCTTATTGACATATATGTTTCTGAACTCAATTTCATATGTCCTATAATCTTCTAGTTTCAGGAATCAGTCTTATGACATGCCTCTTTATTTGATCTAGTCTTTGTTCGTTTGTTTAATTTAGAGTTCCACACAAGGGTTCAGGAAAGAACTTGATAAACACCTCCAAAGGAGACTTGATAAATTAGGCTGTGATTCATACATCAGGCTGCGAGCAGCCTGGTTGACCAGTCCAGCAACGAGGAAGTCTTTACTAAAATCTTTGTCCTATGAGGTTTTGAAGCTTCTGAAGGCTTTGGCATAAGCTGTGCTCTTATTTATGGGGTTCCATTACCTCACGCTTTATTGGCAACTTTGTTTTCCTAACATGAAGCTATCTAAAGGAAAGAAAGGCGAATAAACATGAGTTCGTGTGTGTGTGTGTGTGTATGTGTGTGTGTGTGTGTGTGTGTGTGTGTGTGTGTGTGTGTGTGTGTGTGTGTGTGTGTGTGTGTGTGTGTGTGTGTGTGTGTGTACTCACCTATTTGTGCTTGCAGGATCGAGCACTGACTCTTGGATCCCGCCTTTCCAGCCATCGGTTGTTTACAGCAATGACTCCTGTCCCATTTCCCTATCATACCTAATTTTAAAATTATGAATAGAGTTTGCTTCCACAACCTGTTCCCCAAGTGCATTCCATTTTTCCACTACTCTCACGCTAAAAGAAAACTTCCTAACATTTCTGTGACTCATCTGAGTTTCCAGTTTCCACCCATGTCCTCTCAAGTGAGTGTGTGTGTACTCACCTAATTGTACTCACCTAATTGTGCTTGCGGGGGTTGAGCTTTGGCTCTTTGGTCCCGCCTCTCAACTGTCAATCAACTGGTGTACAGATTCCTGAGCCTACTGGGCTCTATCATATCTACATTTGAAACTGTGTATGGAGTCAGCCTCCACCACATCACTTCCTAGTGCATTCCATTTATTAACTACTCTGACACTGAAAAAATTCTTTCTAACGTCTCTGTGGCTCATCTGGGTACTAAGTTTCCACCTGTGTCCCCTTGTTCGTGTCCCACCCGTGTGTGTGTGTGTGTGTGTGTGTGTGTGTGTGTGTGTGTGTGTGTGTGTGTTCACGGAGGTGGGTTCTGTATCTGAAATCCTATTTCTACCTTGTTCCTATTTTTCCTTTTCCAGCTTTCCCCCTTCATTTTTTCTTAAACCCTACTCCTCTTCCTCCCCTCCAATTCCTCAATATCGTTCTCTCTCTCTCTCTCTCTCTCTCTCTCTCTCTCTCTCTCTCTCTCTCTCTCTCTCTCTCTCTCTCTCTCTCTCTCTCTCTCTCTCTCTCCCCCTCTCTCTCTCTCTCTCCCTCTCCCTCTCTCTCTCTCTAAACTTCTCACCTCAACTAATGAGGACTCAGATTTACCGCGCACATTCTCAGACAGTGGCAATAACATCGATACCTTTGTAAAAACCTTTGAAGCCGCCTTTTGGCTGATATCGAGCTGGCTCGCGAAACTTTATAGAAGAAAGCGAGAGAAGAGGAAAAGGGGGAGTAGAGAAAGAGGAGGATAGAGAGAGACCGATAGAGGGAAAAATAACGATTTAGGAAGCCAAGTATCACTAGGCTGTTTCCAAAGCTGAGAAGCATGTGTTATGAATAGAAATAAATGAGACTAAATATCACTTCGCTGGTAGAGAGAAGACAAATGAGACATGATCACGAGATAGAAAATAGTGCAGACAACCAATTTCATTATCCGTATTTTTCTAACGATGCTGCCGACCAGGGTCAGGATTCACCAACCATTTTCGTGTCTACTTGCGAAACATGTATATCTCTTCTCGATCATGAGGGCTGAGGATAGACTTGAACTTATTATTTCTAATAAAAGCCCAATAATCACTGCCTTGTTGCAGAATAATCAACATTAAGATTTCAACCTTACTAGCAAAATCATTGTAGTGCATCACTTATAAATGCAGAATTTCAGTTATATATTAAGCCAGCTGAGATACGGAATGCTTGTTGATTAAAGAACTTTATTGTATAGACTATGAGTTCATTGCTAGCAGTGTTGCATCACTTAATACCTGTTCCAAGGTTTGTATTTCAGCTGTTATCGTAGTAATATAATTCTTTTCATAAATTAAGGAATATTTGTTCATGTTATTTTCACATCAAATTTTTTGTTATTACCATAGTTTAGTAATACCAGTGTTCATTGGCTTCTTTAAAAATGCAACCACATAGGGTGGACGGTAGAACGACGGTCTCGCTTCATGCAGGTCGGCGTTCAATCCTCGACCGTGCAAATGGTAGGGCACCATTCCATTTCCCACCGTCCCAACCCCCAAATCATTTATCCTGACCCCTTCCCAGTGCTATATAGTCGTAATGGCTTGGCGCTTTCCCTCCCTTCCCTCCTTTAAAAATGTTCAATGACTTCCGCTGACTTTAAGCTATCATTGATGGTCGCATCAACGTGCATTATATGTGTGTATATTATATGTGTGTATATTATATGTGTGTATATTATATGTGTGTATATTATATGTGTGTATAGATTTTTATGGACTTCGCGAAGAATTAGTCTTTCTAAACAAAATCATATTTAAAGTCTTCCTGAATAATTTTTGTGATACATTTTAATCCCTTAATTTGTTGTTATAAATTCGCCGCTGTAACAGGTAACCGTCGTTCATTGAGACGTAATAAACTTGTTCAAAGTGGGTGTTCAATTCGCAACCGTTAAGGCAGACTATTGAACGAGTCTTAACCGCAGGTTACTATCAAGTTAATAATTTTCTTTATAAATAGCTCCAAACACACACTCACACACACACACACACACACACACACACACACACACACACACACACACACACACACACACATACACACACACACACACACACACACACAATTCCTCAAGGGAATTGACAGGGTTGATAAAGACAGGCTGTTTAACACAAGGGGCACACGTACTAGGGGACACAGGTGGAAACTGAGTGCCCAAATGAGCCACAGAGATATTAGAAAGAACTTTTTTAGTGTCAGAGTGGTTGACAAATGGAATGCATTAGGAAGTGATGTGGTGGAGGCTGACTCCATACACAGTTTCAAGTGTAGATATGATAGAGCCCAATAGGCTCAGGAACCTGTACACCTGTTGATTGACAGTTGAGAGGCGGGACCAAAGAGCCAGAGCTCAACCCCCGCAAACACAACTAGGTGAGTACAACTAGGTGAGTACACACACACACACACACACACACATGTTAAGGGGGGTCTGGTAGCCTGGTGGATAGCGCGCAGGACTCGTAATTCTGTGGCGCGGGTTCGATTCCCGCACCAGGCAGAAACAAATGGGCAAAGTTTCTTTCACCCTGAATGCCCTTGTTACCTAGCAGTAAATAGGTACCTGGGAGTTAGTCAGCTGTCACGGGCTCCTTCCTAAGGGGGGGTATGTGTGTGCCCAACCGTGTGGCCTTCAACTTTGAACAAACAAATATTCTCTCCTATAATATTATATAGAATGACAAAAAGCATGGCTTTTGACGATCGTGTGTGTGTTTGTGTGCGTGAAAGTGTTCAACTAATGTCTCGTGATACCTTGTCGTATGGTTAAATTATATATTAAAAATTTAAATGCATGTCGATCAGGAACCTTCTGTTTTTCCTCTATTATTTCTCTTTAATTCCTCTAGTGCTAATCTTACCGTATATCTCTTTGCTCCATTTTTCTCAGCAAGTTTCTCCAGAAATACCAAAATACCAGAAACATCAAACGTGGCTACATAGCTCCAAATATTTTTTCCTCGTCTAATCTGCCAGTTAAGGTTTTAGGCCTGTTTTTATATATATATTTTTTTATTTCACCTATTCTTATTTTATCTAACATTTATTGTAGGCATTTGCAGTCTTTAATTTGTCCCAATATTTGCAGGTTGCAAAAAAACTAATATCCTAAGCTTGCAGCTATAAATAAAAAATAATCTCAGGAGATCAGAATTGAAAAAAAAATGTTCTTAGGCTGATGGCCCCTATATTCAGTATTCTTAAGCCCAAGGTGGGCCTTGCGCAGAAGAAACATTCCTCGCCACACATATATATATCTGCGCCGTATTTCCTCCTCAAGCCTGTTAAGAAACGACCAAAAAAAATGTGTAGGGAAAGTAATTCCCTTATTTCCTGACGCAGTTTGGCGTACCTCGGAGTGGTGGTGAGCTGGGGAATTAGTAGTATCTTTAAGCCTGGTATAAATTCCGTAGGTGAGGGAGTCACTCCCTCACTCCCTGGTGAGGGAGTCTCTCCCTCACTCCCTGGTGAGGAAGTCTGGAGGAGATGAGGTGTGAGTAGTGGTAGGGAAGGGGGGGGGGAGCTTCGAACTGTCGGCTGCTAATTAGTACTGTTTAATCCCTTAATGGTTCCCCTCTGACGCCCGCGACCCGTACTTGGCATTCCTGCAGCCCACACGCCCTCATACACCCCCCTCCCCCGCCCAACACGCCCTCACACACGCCACGGTCACGTGGCCTCATATGCCACGCCAACCACGTCACGCTCACACGCCCTCACACGCCATGTCCACCACCCACTCTAACGCCACGCCTACCTCCCCCTCCTCCTCACCCCAAGCCTAGCAACGTTGGATAGACTATATTTTTATTGACTCAAAAAGCTTTTGTCACTGTTCCTACCCACGAAAGATTTCAACAGCATAGAGAAGCAGGCTGTGATAAGCGGGAAAACACTGCACCGGGAAGAGGAGTACCTGAAGGACAGAAAACAAAGAGTCACTGTGAGAGAGGAGCTTTCAAGCTGGAGGAATGCAACAAGTCCAGTCCCCTCCCAAAAGGCTGTGTCCTGAGACCGCTGCTGTTCCTAATTTATGTGAACAACCCGAGGGAGTGACGTGTCAATGTTGGAAGATGATGCACAGCTGACGAGGAGCGTGAAAAACAGACGAGGATTGTAGTAAGTTAATAAACTCCAAGAGTGGTTAAATATATAGTTACTGGAATTCAATCTTTGTGTTGCGTCGTGTGAAACACAGAGACAAATTTCAAAAGCAAAAAGGTACAAAAGTTTGCATCAAGATTTCTTCCAGAATTAAGAGGGTTAAGCTACGAAGATGAACTAATGGAACTAAATCCCACAACCTTAGAGGATAAAGGTAACATGAGAGTTATGATCATAACATACAAGATACTGAGGAGGAAATTAATAAGGTGAACAGTTTGTTCCTTCAGACTGATGAACTGAGAGAACATAAGGAAGTGAACACTAAACCACACCAGAAGATGAAGAGACGACGACGTTCCGGTATTCGTATTCTTACTCAGTACGTTTACCGTATTCTTACTCAGTACGTTTACCGTATTCTTACTCAATACGTTTATCGTATTCTTACTCAGTACGTTTACCGTATTCTTACTCAGTACGTTTACCGTATTCTTACTCAATACGTTTATCGTATTCTTACTCAGTACGTTTACCGTATTCTTACTCAGTACGTTTACCGTATTCTTACTCAATACGTTTATCGTATTCTTACTCAGTACGTTTACCGTATTCTTACTCAGTACGTTTACCGTATTCTTACTCAGTACGTTTACCGTATTCTTACTCAGTACGGATACTTAACAAGCAAAATGCTGTAAAAGAAGAAGCTGTGGTATGGAAGCCACCTCCACCCACAACTTTACGGGCTGATTCGACAAATAATTTCAAAGTCAAGAGCAATTCAATTGAAAATCAACAGTCACAAGCTGGTTGACGGGGTATGAAACGCTAACCCTCACTTTCAGGACACACACTGATTGGCAAGTACTGATAGGTTAGTACCCCCTCTCTCACGCCGCGCTCACTCACCACTGTTTAACACATCTCTAACCCTGTCCATGGAGGACAGAAGAAAATGTATATATGCTGGTTAGCATTGTAAATGTGTGGCCACGTCTGTGGTAGAAAATAATAAAAAAAAATGGTGGGAAACGGAGCGTGAGGGTACCACACCACAGCCTAGTGAAACACCACGAGTAACACAGTTTGGTGAATCAAACACAGCCAGAGTCTAGTGTTTACACATGTACACCATTTAAACGGTCGTTCATATACTGTGTCCTTGTTAACTAATCCTTATTTGCCTTAATCATGACCTTAATTGCTTTTGATGAACAGAATTTTCTGTTTTACCCTTGTTTTTTTCTTTACCTTAAATATCTCTCTCTACCTAAGCTGCTCCCTGACTACACATTTTCTATACTGCTTGACTATCGTTAAAGTTCCTATTCTCAGGACTTGTTCACCCTGTCGTCAATCCATCATCAGAACACAAGAACACAAAAGTAAAGGTTACTAAACGTTGTTCATAACTCAACCTGTTTTTTTTTTTTTAGATTCAGCTACTCGGAACAAGAAGTTTCAGTAGCACGGGCTATGGCGAGCCCGTAATTTTAACTCAACCGTTGTTATTCCCTTTATATACTTCAGTCTTGTCATACCTCACTCTTTGTCGTTCTCAAGCATTTATATGTAGTTTTGTTTTTATTCTTTATTTATTGTCATTTATTCTGTAGGCGAGGTTTATAATTCCTGGGATTAACAGTGTCAGTCTTCTGTGTATGCGTTGATGAGTTTATGTTATCATGATATTATGTTATCATGATATTATGTTATCATGATATTATGTTATCATGATATTATGTTATCATGATATTATGTTATCATGATATTATGTTATCATGATATTATGTTATCATGATATTATGTTATCATGATATTATGTTATCATGTATGGCGACCAAAACTGAACACACTGTTCAGTTTTATAATATATAATATACTTGGAGCCTAACATGAGCAAGATATAGGAAATAATATTAGATATAGTTTTGTTAACATTTCTAGAAATAAATATTTATATCTTTATCCGTCTCTATCATTATCTCTATCTTTCCTCCCTCCGTCTGTCTCTGCCCTTCCTGCCTTCCGTCCATCAAACGGCTCCCTAAGCTTTACTAATTACTATGCATGTCCTCTCCCCGCTCCTTCGCCCCTAGGCCTACGGCAAGGTGAGAATTTTAATGTGTCATTGTCCCTGAATTGGTGTAGGCCTTCCTGTAGGCCTACTGGCTGACATATGGCGGATGCAGGAGGCATGTCGCGCCTTCTGGAGATGCGGTCTTTACATGCGTTGTTGACGTATAATGAGCATTTTCATTGTGAGAGTTCATTATCTTGCATTGTAAGAGTTGCATTGCAATCCAGGCTGCAATGTTCTCGTCAGGACAGCCCGGCTTCAAGCTAATATACCTTGTCAAGTTTACTTTTAACATGATGCTCGACTATTGCATGTCTGAAATAAATGAGTTTACATACTACACAATACGACTACTCAGTTGTTGGGTAACTTATGTTAACAAATCTAACTAAATTTACAGACGCAACCTCTCATTATTTACTATCG
Source organism: Procambarus clarkii (assembly GCF_040958095.1). Taxonomy (NCBI): domain Eukaryota; kingdom Metazoa; phylum Arthropoda; class Malacostraca; order Decapoda; family Cambaridae; genus Procambarus; species Procambarus clarkii. The sequence goes on from NC_091173.1 coordinate 13,647,686, forward strand.
TAGAGCATTAATTATAGATTAAATGAAGAATAGTTTACATTTTTTGTTTACATTACCTCTATGAAGTAAAAATTTAATTAAGTTTGAAATTACTGTTCCTGGTACTACTTATTATGTAGTGTAATTATCAATAAAGTCGCCTGAAATACGTAAATGGTTAACGGTTTACCTGATAGACTAATAAATGTAAACACAGTTTACAGTTAGAGAAAAGGCCGTAGTATCGGGGATGCTTCGTTATAAATCCATATTGACTTGTTTTATCTCCACTTCGCTTTTAGTCGATAAAAATAATTGCGATTTACAATATTTTATTTTAATGAATAAAATATGTTTTTAAGTGAAGAAAATAAGGAAATGGGTCAGGGATTTATGAGTGGTGGTTTTGAGAACTGTTATAGTTTTTATTGTTATTGTTATTACTGAACGGGCTTGTGGTCAGAGAGGGGGGGAGGGGGCGAGAGAAATGTTGGAGGGAGGTAGGAGGAAACTGAGAATAAGAAAGAAAGAGAGGTAGAGAGAGAGGGAAGGAAAGAATAGAGAGACATGTAGAGAATATGAATTAGATGCAGAGAAATACGAAGAACATTTTACAGTACACCGCTCGGTTCATTCCATTTTGTCATAGTGGACAGGGGGAAAAGCCAGAGATAAGGAGAGAGATGGAGATAGATAGAGATAGAGAGAGAGAGAAGAGGGGAGAGGGGGGGGGGAGGGTGTTGTAAGGTTTAGTATGCCCAACAGTTCCCGCTGGTCGGGACTGTGGTGAGGTAAAAGCCTCTTCTTTTATTGTTTCTACTTGTGTATCTCACACGGAAATATTTATGACTAAACGTATTTACATCTCCAACGTAAAAAAAAAAAATAGAATATTTATTCAAAATATAAACAATGAAAACACATAGTACCGTAATATATATCTCAACCATATAACTAAGTCCAAGAAGCTAAACTATATTGCATATTAAGGTCACATGCCTAAAGTTGGTGAGCAGTGTAGTAATATTAGTAAAGCGAGGGGAAGTATTAATAAAAGTAAAGTAAAGAATAGGTAACATGTTTGCATTGAAATAAAGATCATTGAAACGGATACACACAGAAGATAGATAAGAGAGCATTTACAGAAATATTAAATAAAAATCACAAAATTTAACCTTCGATGCAGACATGTTACTTAGTGTGTATGTATATATATATATATATATATATATATATATATATATATATATATATATATATATATATATATATATATATATATATATATATATATACTAGGTACCACAAGGGTGGTACCTGGCTGTGCCCAGGTCTGTCTGTCTGCCGTGTGTCCATCTATATATACATCCATCAATTTATCTCTTCATAAATCCATTCATCCATCTATTTCTCCATTTATTCATCTATCTATCCATGCAGCTATACCCATCTATCCATTCATCTCTCCACCTATCCATCTAGTGACCTATGTGCTTGGGGACGATTCAAGCTTTGCTGATCTGAGCAAATGTAAAAATAAATTAATATATATGTAATTCATTTAGTTCACTTTGTCGCGGAACTATCAGCCAGCGTATATATATACACATTGCAAAACATTGCAAGATTAACGTGACAATCTCCTGATATGATCTGAGATACAGATACTACAATTTAACCCTGACAAATGCCAAGTTATGACGATGCTAATTGGAACAAGGTGTCAAATACAGTGTAGGATGGAAGGGGAGGCTGTGAAGGAGACTGAGCTATGAAGAAAGACTGAAGGAACTAGACCACACTACACTGGAGGAAACAAGAGGTTAAGGCAGACATAATAACGCCGTACAAGATGCCATTGAGAATTGGCAAAGTAGATGTAGAAGCAGTGTTCAGAGGGAGAAACTGTAGAACAAAGGGACACAACTGGAAACATAGAGTTGACACATACATAGAGTTGAAACATAGAAACATAGAGTCCCCAGAGTTGTCAGAAAGAGCTTTTTCACTACAAAGAGTCATAAATAAGTGGAACGAACTAGATGAGGAGGTTTTTGAGGCCGATTCGATATACAGTTTTAAATGTAAATATGATAATACAAATAAGAGAAGATTCAATACATTGAACTAATGATGGTCGAAAGGCTGGGCCTAAGTGTAGGTGCTCGACCCCTGCAAGCACAATTAAGTGAGTGAAAGTAAGTGAGTACACACACACACACACACACACACACACACACACACACACACACACACACACACATACACAAGGAATTTGTTCAGTGTCAGAGTAGTTAACAAATGGAATAGTAAGTGATGTGGTGGAGGCAGACTCCATTCACAGTTTCAAATGTAGATATGATAGAGCCCAGTAGGTTCAGGAATCTGTACACCAGTTGATTGACAATTGAGAGGCGGGACCAAAGAGCCAGAACTCAACCCCCGCAAGCACAATTTGCCGAGAACACACACACACACACACACACACACACACACACACACACACACACACACACACACACACACACACACACACACACACACAGGAAGCAGCCCGTAACAGCTGTCTAACTCCCAGGTACCTATTTACTGCTAGGTAACAGGAGCATCAGGGTGAAAGAAACTCTGCCCATCTGTTTCCGCCGGCGCCGGGAATCGAACCCGGGACCACAGGATCACGTGCCCAGCGTGCTGTTCGTTCGGCCACCAGCTCTCCTAACACACTCACACACTCCTGTGTGTGTGTGTGTGTGTGTGTGTGTGTGTGTGTGTGTGTGTGTGTGTGTGTGTGTGTACTCACCTATATGTACTCACCTATATGTGCTTGCAGGATCGAGCATTGACTCTTGGATCCCGCCTTTCGAGCATCGGTTGTTTACAGCAATGACTCCTGTCCCATTTCCCTATCATACCTGGTTTTAAAATTATGAATAGTATTTGCTTCCACAACCTGTTCCTGAAGTGCATTCCATTTCCCCACTACTCTCACGCTAAAAGAAAACTTCCTAACATCTCTGTGACTCATCTGAGTTTCAAGCTTCCATCCATGTCCTCTCGTTCTGTTACTATTCCGTGTGAACATTTCGTCTATGTCCACTCTGTCAATTCCTCTGAGTATCTTATACGTTCCTATCATGTCCCCCCTCTCCCTTCTTCTTTCTAGTGTCGTAAGGCACAGTTCCCTCAGGCGCTCTTCATACCCCATCCCTCGTAGCTCTGGGACGAGTCTCGTTGCAAACCTCTGAACCTTTTCCAGTTTCATTATATGCTTCTTCAGATGGGGACTCCATGATGAGGCGGCATACTCTAAGACTGGCCTTACGTAGGCAGTGTAAAGCGCCCTAAATGCCTCCTTACTTAGGTTTCTGAATGATGTTCTAACTTTTGCCAGTGTAGAGTACGCTGCTGTCGTTATCCTATTAATATGTGCCTCAGGAGATAGATTAGGTGTTACGTCCACCCCCAGGTCTCTTTCACGCGTCGTTACAGGTAGGCTGTTCCCCTTCATTGTGTACTGTCCCTTTGGTCTCCTATCTCCTAGTCCCATTTCCATAACTTTACATTTGCTCGTGTTGAATTCTAGTAGCCATTTCTCTGACCATCTCTGCAATCTGTTCAGGTCCTCTTGGAGGATCCTGCAATCCTCATCTGTCACAACTCTTCTCATCAACTTTGCATCATCCGCAAACATCGACATGTAGGACTCTACGCCTGTAAACATGTCGTTAACATATACAAGAAATAGAATTGGTCCCAGCACCGATCCTTGTGGTACTCCACTTGTTACTGTTCGCCAGTCCGACTTCTCGCCCCTTACCGTAACTCTTTGGCTCCTTCCTGTTAGGTAGTTCCTTATCCATTCTAGGACCTTTCCCCCCACCCCCGCCTGCCTCTCGAGCTTGAACAGCAGTCTCATGTGCGGTACTGTATCAAAGGCTTTTTGGCAGTCCAGAAATATGCAGTCTGCCCAACCATCTCTGTCCTGTCTTATCCTCGTTATTTTATCATAGAATTCCAGAAGGTTTGTTAGGCACGATTTCCCTGTCCAGAACCCATGTTGATGTTTGTTCACAAACCTAATGTTCTCCAGGTGTGCAACCAGTCGTAGCCTAATTATTCTTTCCAGTATTTTACAGGGGATGCTTGTCAGTGATACAGGTCTGTAGTTAAGTGCCTCCTCCCTATCTCCTTTGTTGAAGATCGGCACGACATTTGCCTTCTTCCAGCAACTGGGCAATTCTCCTGACATAAGTGACTCATTAAAGATCATTGCCAGAGGCACGCTGAGGGCCTGTGCTGCTTCTTTTAGTATCCACGGTGATACTTTGTCTGGTCCAACTGCTTTAGTTGCATCTAGAGTTGTCAACTGTTTCATTACCTCCTCTGCTGTCACCTCTATATCTGATAGTCTTTCATCTAGGGTAACCCCTTCCAACAATGGGAGCTGCTCAGGCTCGGTAGTGAACACTCCATGGAAACTGGCATTCAGTGCCTCGCAGATTTCCTTGTCACTTTCAGTATATGCCCCCTCTGTCTTCCTTAGTCTTGTCACTAAGTGTGTGTGTGTGTGTAAAAGTTATGTGCTTATCTCCCGATGACTGAGACTAATTCGACTAATTTCAATATCACTGATCTATAACCTAGCTATCAACTCTTAGGATTTGTATTCTTAATTTAATAATAATGCTTCCGTTTGCATTAGCTAGACTTCGTTACTTAACAAGCTCTTAATGTAAGCCATGTTATAATGCCATTTAAATTCATATAGGATAGATTAGGTATTCCATTATCGTCTTGATAATTATTTATATATTGCCCTCTAAATTAACTTTATAATTAAATTCAGTGTCTTATTTAATCTATATTAAAAGTAATCACTTTCAGAACCAACACTAATCCCCCCCTTCAGAGTCAACAGAAATCCCATTGAGAGTAAATTATAATCTTAATTATTGACTTGATAATGGTCCGGGAAGGACCGAAACGTCGTCGTCCCTTGATCTTCCGACGTGTGGTCTGGTCATCACATCTTCAGCCACGTTATTGTGACTCATCGTCGGAAATAACCTACTGAAGAAATAATAGATCAGAATCCCAAGTGAACGAATCTCTCTCTCTCTCTCTCTCTCTCTCTCCATTTTTTATGGGGGGGGGGGAGGCTACCTACCTTGAGGCTACCTTGAGGTGCTTCCGGGGCTTAGTGTCCCCGCGGCCCGGTCGTCGACCAGGCCTCCTGGTTGCTGGACTGATCAACCAGGAAGAAAGAGGAAGGAGAGGCATTGGTGAAGGGAAGTTTAGAAGTGGGAAATACAGTTTTTTTTTTTTCATTATTATTTTCTACCACAGACGTGGCCACACATTTACAATGCTAACCAGCATATATATACATTTTCTTCTGTCTGTGAGAGGTATGAAAGCAGGCGGGCTGTCCGCCTTGCTGACTTCTCTCTCTCTCTCTCCAGTGACGCTTATAAACTTGGCCTGAAAACTAAAATAGGACCCCTCTCTCTCCCCCCTCCCCCCTCCCCCCACCCCCCTCCCCCTTCCCTCTTACGTTAGAGACAACTGCTATCAGCACCGTCTCCCTCCGCCTGGGTAGGAATGTCTCTCCGTGTCGGTAATATCTCTCGATAGGTGTAAATGATGAGACATTTACCGCCCCCTGATGGACATTTTGTTTACCATAAATTATTTAGCTTCTGTCATCGGCTTCTTCTTGTCATATTTTGGTATCTGTCAGAGGTGATAGTCTGTAAATATGGTGACTGACAGCCGCGTTTTTGTGCGGGGCTGCAGAAAAAAAAACATTTGGAGGTGAGTGATGTTGGGGAGGGAGGGAGGGAGGGAGCGGTTGAGAGAAAGATGTAAGAGAGAGAGAGAGAAGGGTGAGAGAGTAGAGGAAGGAGGTAATGTGTGAGTGGGTGTCAAGCTGTTTTGTGAAGGGTGAGGGTGTGAAAGGAGTGAGGGAGTGGGGGGGGGGGGATGAGAGAGGGTTAAGGTTTTCGGGAGGTGGAGTGAGGTAGATTTCGGAGGTGTGGTGAGGGATGGTGAGGGAGGAGGGAGGAAGAGGGATGGTGAGGGAGGAGGGAGGAAGAGGGATGGTGAAGGACTTAGGAGATGAGGGAGATGTGTGAGAGAGAGAGGGAGATGTGTGAGAGAGAGAGAGGGAGGTGTGAGAGAAGGGTGATGAGGGAAGAGGGGTGATGAGTTGGATGGTGAGAAAGGTATAAGAGGGTGTGAGTGAAGAGAGAGAGTGGGGTGAGGGGGAGTGAGAGGGGAGGATGAGGAGAGGGAGAGAGGGATGAGTAGTGAGGAAGAAAGCTGTGAGAGGATGGGATGCTTCCTGGGGCGTGGTTTGCTAAAGGTATGAACGGCGTGCGCGCGCGCGTCTGTGCACGTGGTGGAAGCATTCACATGTTTGTGCGTTGTGTATTGTGCGTTGTGTATTGTGCTGAGTGTGTATTCTGGTCGTGTATGTGTACTCACCTAGTTGTGCTTGCGGGGGTTGAGCTCTGGTATTTCGGCCCGCCTCTCAACTGTCAATCAATCAACTGTTACTAACTACTAACTTTCCCCCCATACACACACACACACACACACACACACACACACACACACACACACATACACACACACACACACACACACACACACACACACACACACACACACACACACACACACACACACACACACACACACACACACACAGGAAGCAGCCCGTAACAGCTGTCTAACTCCCAGGTACCTATTTACTGCTAGGTAACAGGGGCATCAGGGTGAAAGAAACTCTGCCCATCTGTTTCCGCCGGCCCCGGGAATCAAACCCCCGGACCACAGGACTACGTATCTAGTGTGCTATCCACTCAGCCACCAACGCCCCGTGCTATTAGCCAACTAGACAGCGCTCTGCGGTCGTAGTCCTTAGGGCCCAGGTTCGATTCCCGGTCGTGGCAGAAAGAAATGCACACAGTTCCTTTTACCTGATGCATCTGTTCACCTTTTCACCTAGCGGCACATAGGTACCTGAGAATCAGACAGTTGTTGCAGCCTAATGAATGCATATGTGTGTTAGAAATGTATGTAGTAGAATGGTGAGAGGACAATGGGTCGGGAGTCTGTACATTCCACAACCGACGGTTAGAAAGGCGGGGTCCAAGAGCTAAGAGATCGATCCTGCATGGCACAAATAGTAAATACAATTATTCGCTGGCAGGTTCTCTCTCTCATTTCCTTTCCGTGCTATATTCCTCCCTTCCCTTCCCTTCCCTTCCCTTCCCTTCCCTTCCCTTCCCTTCCCTTCCCTCCCCTTCCCTTACCTTCCCTTACCTTCCCCTCCCCTCCCCTCCCCTTCCCTTCACTTCCCTCCCCTTCCCTTCCCCTTCCCTTCCCTTACCTTCCCTTCCCTTCCCTTCCCTTCCCTTCCCTTCCCCTTCCCTCCCATTCCATTCCCTTCCCTTCCCTTCCCTTCTCCTCCCCTCCTTTCCCCTCTTCTCCCCTTCCCTTCCCCTTCCCTTCCCTTCCCTTCCCTCCCCTTCCCTTCCCTTCCCTTCCCTTCCCTTCCCTTCCCTTCCCCTTCCTTTCCCTCCCCTTCCCTCCCCTTCCCTCCCCTTCCCTTCCCTCCCCTTCCCTCCCCTTCCCTTCCCTTCCCTTCCCTTCCCTTCCCTTCCCTTCCCTTCCCTTCCCTTCCCTTCCCCTTCCTTTCCCTCCCCTTCCCTCCCCTTCCCTCCCCTTCCCTTCCCTTCCCTCCCCTTCCCTCCCCTTCCCTCCCCTTCCCTTCCCTTCCCTTCCCTTCCCTTCCCTTCCCTTCCCTTCCCCTTCCTTTCCCTCCCCTTCCCTCCCCTTCCCTCCCCTTCCCTTCCCTCCCCTTCCCTCCCCTTCCCTCCCCTTCCCTTCCCTTCCCTTCCCTTCCCTTCCCTTCCCTTCCCTTCCCTTCCCTTCCCTTCCCTTCTCCTCCCCTCCCTTCCCCTCCCCTCCCCTCCCCACCGAGAACAAAGATCCTCTTACATATCCACCAAGAAATTCCACTAACTCAGGTGAACAATAATAGCAAGGAAAATATTTAATTTATCTTGAAAACGGAGCCGCGTCCGTTGCCTTGAACGGCTTACAAAGGCTGTTTATTTTCCTCCCCCGGTCCTGGGACGCCACTTGATTGTTTTGTTCTGCTTCGTCCATACAGGTGCTTTGATGTGGCAGGTGCCGGGCCCACACGCACGTGCGGCCCCCTCTCACTCACTCACTCACACACACACACACACACACACACACACACACACA